>NC_041393.1:444399008-444458528 GCF_002162155.2 Triticum dicoccoides | reverse complement strand
CCAAAGAAGCCTAAATAAAAAAAGGGGGGCCAAAGAAGCCCATCCAAAAAAGGGGCAATGTTACTATCCTTTTACCACACTTGTGCTTCATCATAGCACCATGTTCTTCATATAGAGAGTCTCTTGAGTTATCACTTTCATATACTAGTGGGAATTTTCATTATAGAACTTGGCTTGTATATTCCAACGATGGGCTTCCTCAAATGCCCTAGGTCTTCATGAGCAAGCAAGTTGGATGCACACCCACTTAGTTTCAGTTTGAGCTTTCATACACTTATAGCTCTAGTGCATCCATTGCATGGAAATCCGTACTCCTCACATTGATATCAATTGATGGGCATCTCCATAGCCCGTTGATTAGCCGCGTCAATGTGAGACTTTCTCCTTTTTTTGTCTTCTCCACATAACCCCCGCCATCATATTCTATTCCACCTATAGTGCTATATCCATGGCTTGCGCGCATGTATTGCGTGAGGGTTGAAAGAGCTAAAGCGCATTAAAAAGTATGAACCAATTGCTTGGCTGACACCGGGATAGGCATGAGGGGTACCTTGTGTTAAGAAAAGGGAGCATAAAAGACTATATGATTTTGTAGGGATAACATTCTGTAAGCATTGATATTTTGAAAGGCATGATTATTTGTTGGGATGCCCGAAGTATTATTGTTTTTATGTCAAATAATAGACTATTGCTTTGAATCACCCGTGTCTTAATATTCATGCCATGATTAGATACATGATCAAGATTATGCTAGGTATCATTCCACATCAAGAAATATCTTTTTTTATCATTTACCTACTCGAGGACGAGCAGGAATTAAGCTTGGGGATGCTGATACGTCTCCATCGTATCTATAATTTTTGAATGTTCCGTGCCAATATTCTACAACTTTCATATACTTTTGGCAACTTTTTATACTATTTTTGGGACTAACATATTGATCCAGTGCTCAGTGCCAGTTCCTGTTTGTTACATGTTTTTTGTTTCGCAGAAACCCCATATCAAACGGAGTCCAAACGGAATAAAAACAAACATAGATTTTTTTTGGAATATTTATGATTTTTGGGAAGAAGAATCAACGCGAGACGATGCTCGAGTGGCCCACGAGGCAGGAGGGCGCGCCCTAGGGGGGCAGGCGCGCCCCTGACCCTCGTGGCCACCCTGTAAGGCGGTTGGTGCTCTTCTTTTGCCGCAAGAAAGCCAATATCCGGATAGAAATCATGTCCAATGGGCAACCCAATCAAAGTTACGGATCTTCGGGAATATAAAAACAGTGAAAGGGCAGAATCTGAAACGCAGAAACAGAGAGAGACAAAGAGACAGATCCAATCTCGGAGGGGCTCTCGCCCCTCCCACGCCATGGAGACCATGGACCAGAGGGGAAACCCTTCTCCCATCTAGGGAGAAGGTCAAGGAAGAAGAAGAAGAAGGGCGGCTCTCCCCCCTCACTTCCGGTGACACCGGAACACCGCCCGGGCCATCAACATCACCACGATCTACACCAACACCTCCGTCATCTTCACCAACATCTCCATCACCTTCCCCCCTCTATATTCAGCGGTCCACTCTCCCGCAACCCGCTATACCCTCTACTTGAACATGGTGCTTTATGCTTCATATTATTATCCAATGATGTGTTGCCATCCTATGATGTCTGAGTAGATTGTCGTTGTCCTATCGGTGATTGATGAATTGCTATGATTGGTTTAATTTGCTTGTGGTTATGTTGCTGTCTTATTGTGCCCTTCGTGTCGCGCAAGTGTGAAGGATTCCTTCTGTAGTGTGTTGCAATACGTTCATGATTCGCTTGTAGTGGGTTGCTTGAGTGACAGAAGCATAAACCCGAGTAAGGGGGTTGTGGCATATGGGATAAATGGGACTTGATACTTTAATGCTATGGTTGGGTTTCACCTTAATGATCTTTAGTAGTTGCGGATGCTTGCTAGAGTTCCAATCATAAGTGCATATGATCCAAGAAGAGAAAGTATGTTAGCTTATGCCTCTCCCACATAAAATTTGCTATCGGTCTAGTAAAGTAGTCAATTGCTTAGGGACAATTTCACAACTCCTACCACCACTTTTTCACACTCGCTATATTTACTTTATTGCTTCTTTATCTAAACAGCCCCTACTTTTTATTTACGTGCCTTTATTATCTTGCAAACCTATCCAACAACACCTATGAAGTACTTCTAGTTTCATA
Source organism: Triticum dicoccoides (assembly GCF_002162155.2). NCBI lineage: Eukaryota > Viridiplantae > Streptophyta > Magnoliopsida > Poales > Poaceae > Triticum > Triticum dicoccoides. The sequence goes on along the minus strand of NC_041393.1, from coordinate 444,456,325 downwards.
CTTGTTCTAGGTAAAGTGAACGTCAAGTGTGCGTAGAGTTGTATCGGTGGTCGATAGAACTTGAGGGAATATTTGTTCTACCTTTAGCTCCTCGTTGGGTTTGACACTCTTACTTATCAAAAGAGGCTACAATTGATCCCCTATACTTGTGGGTTATCACATATCCTTAGTCCTTTTCAGGTATTTCAGGATGTTCTTGACCGCTGTCCGTGCTCCACTCCGGGATTACTTTGGTACCTCCCTATTATGCTTATAGCAAGACATACATCAGGTCTAGTACACATCATTGCATACATGATAGAACCTATGGCTGAAGCATAGGGAATGACTTTCATTTTCTCTCTATCTTTTGCAGTGGTCAGGCACTGAGTCTGACCCAACTTCACACCTTGTAACACAGGCAAGAACCCTTTCTTTGACTGATCCATTTTGAACTTCTTCAAAACTTTATCAAGGCATGTGCTTTGTGAAAGTCCAATTAAGCGTCTTGAACTATCTCTATAGATCTTGATGCCCAATATGTAAGAAGCTTCACTGAGATCTTACATGGAAAAACTCTTATTCAGGTATCCTTTTATGCTATCCAAAAATTCTATATCATTTCCAATCAAAAATATGTCATCCACATATAATATTAGAAATGCTACAGAGCTCCCACTCACTTTCTAGTAAATACAGGCTCCTCCGAAAGTCTGTATAAAACCATATGCTTTGATCACACTATTAAAATGTTTATTCCAACTCCGAGAGGCTTGCACCAGTCCATAAATGGATCGCTGGAGCTTGCACACTTTGTTAGCACCCTTTGGATCACAAAACCTTCTGGTTGCATCATATACAACTCTTCTTCCAGAAATCCATTCGGGAATGCAGTTTTGACATCCATTTGCCAAATTTCATAATCATAAAATGCAGCAATTGCTAACATGATTCGGACAGACTTAAGCATCGCTACGGGTGAGAAAGTCTCATCGTAGTCAACTCCTTGAACTTGTCGAAAACCTTTTGCAACAAGTCAAGCTTTGTAAACAGTAACATTACCGTCTGCGTCATTCTTCTTCTTAAAGATCCATTTATTTTCTATGGCTTGGAGATCATCGGGCAAGTCCATCAAAGTCCACACTTTGATCTCATACATGGATCCCATCTCATATTTCATGGCTTCAAGCCATTTCGTGGAGTCTGGGCTCATCATTGCTTCCTCATAGTTCGTAGGTTCATCATGGTCTAGTAACATGACTTCCAGAACATGATTACCGTACCACTCTGGTGCGGATCTTATTCTGGAAGACCTATGAGGTTCGGTAGTAACTTGATCTGAAGTATCATGATCATCATCATTAACTTCCTCACTAATTGGTGTAGGAATCACTGGAACTGATTTCTGTGATGAATTACTCTCCAATAAGGGAGAAGGTACAATTACCTCATAAAGTTCTAGTTTCCTCCCACTCACTTCTTTTGAGAGAAACTCCTTCTCTAGAAAGGACCCATTCTTAGCAACAAAGATTTTGCCTTTGGATCTGTGATAGAAGGTGTACCCAATAGTTTCCTTTGGGTATGCTATGAAGACACACTTCTCCGATTTGGGTTCGAGCTTATCAGGTTGAAGTTTTTTCACATAAGCATCGCAGCCCCAAACTTTAAGAGATGACAACTTTGGTTTCTTGCCAAACCACAGTTCATAAGGCGCCGTTTCAATGGATTTTGATGGTGCCCTATTTGAAGCGAATGCAGCCGTCTTTAAAGCATAACCCCAAAACGATAGTGGTAAATCAGTAAGAGACATCATAGATCGCACCATATCCAATAAAGTGCGGTACGACATTCGGACACACCATTACGCTGTGGTGTTCCATGTGGCGTGAGCTGTGAAACTATTCCACATTGTTTTATATGAAGGCCAAACTCGTAACTCAAATATTCTCCTCCACGATCAGATCGTAGAAATTTTATTTTCTTGTTACGATGATTTTCCACTTCACTCTAAAATTCTTTGAACTTTTCAAATGTTTCAGACTTATGTTTCATCAAGTAGATATAATCATATCTGCTCAAATCATCTGTGAAGGTAAGAAAGCAACGATACCCACCACGAGCCTCGATACTCATTGGACCGCATACATCGATATGTATTATTTCCAACAAGTCAGTAGCTCGTTCCACTGTTCCGGAGGACGGAGTTTTAGTCATCTTGCCCATAAGGCACGGTTCGCAAGCACCAAGTGATTCATAATCAAGTGATTCCAAAAGTCCATCAGCATGGAGTTTCTTCATGCGCTTTACACCGATATGACCCAAACGGCAGTGCCACAAATAAGTTGCACTATCATTATTAAACTTATCTCTTTTGGCTTTAACACTATGAATATGTGTATCACTACTATCGAGATTCAACAAAAATAGACCACTCAGTAGGGGTGCATGACAATAAAAGATATTACTCATATAAATAGAACAACAATTATTCTCTGATTTAAATGAATAACCGTCTCGCATTAAACAAGATCCAGATATAATGTTCATGCTGAATGCTGGCACCAAATAACAATTATTCAGGTCTAAAAAAACCCGATGGTAGATGTAGAGGTAGCGTGCCGACCGCGATCACATCGAATTTGGAACCATTTCCCACGCGCATCGTCACCTCGTCCTTACCCAATCTTCACTTAATCCGTAGCCCTTGTTTCGAGTTGCAAATATGAGCAACATAACTAGTATCAAATACCCATGCGCTACTGCGAGCATTAGTTAAGTACACATCAATAACATGTATATCAAATATACCTTTCACTTTGCCATCCTTCTTATCCGCCAAATACTTGGGGCAGTTCCGCTACCAGTGACCAGTCCCTTTGAAGTAGAAGCACTCAGTTTCAGGATTAGGTCCATACTTGGGTTTCTTCTCTTGAGCAGCAACCTTTTTGCTGTTCTTCTTGAAGTTCCCCTTTTTCCCTTTGCCCTTTTTCTTGAAACTAGTGGTCTTGTTGACCATCAACACTTGATGCTCCTATTTGATTTCTACCTCAGCAGCCTTTAGCATCAGGAAGAGCTCGCGAATAGTCTTGTTCATCCGTTGCATATTATAGTTCACCATGAAGCTTTGTAGCTTGGTGGCAGTGATTGAAGAACTCTGTCAATGACACTATCATCAGGAAGATTAACTCCTAGTTGAGTCAAGTGGTTGTGGTACCCAGACATTCTGAGTATATGTTCACTGACAGAACTATTCTCCTCCATTTTATAGATGTAGAACTTATTGGAGACTTCACATCTCTCAATCCGAGATTTGCTTGAAATATTAACTTCAACTCCTGGAACATCTCATATGCTCAATGACGTTCAAAACGCTGTTCAAGTCCCGGTTCTAAGCCATAAAGCATGGCACATTGAACTATTGAGTAGTCATCAACTTTGCTCTGCTAGACGTTCTTAACGTCATCAGTAGCATCTGCAGCAGGCCTGGCACCCAACGGTGCTTCCAGGATGTAATTCTTCTGTGCAGCAATGAGGATAATCCTCAAGTTATGGACTCAGTCCGTGTAGTTGCTGCCATCATCTTTCAACTTAGCTTTCTCTAGGAACGCATTAAAATTCAAAAGAATGGTAGCATGGGCCATTGATCTACAACAACATAGACATGCAAAATACTATCAGGTACTAAGTTCATGATAAATTAAAGTTCCATTAATCATATTACTTAAGAACTCCCACTTATATAGAGATCCCTCTAATCATCTAAGTGATCACTGATCCAAATCAACTAAACCATGTCCGATCATCACATGAGATGGAGTAGTTTTCAATGATGAACATCACTATGTTGCTCATATCTACTATATGATTCACGCTGGACCTTTTGGTCTCAGTGTTCCGAGGCCATATCTGCATATGCTAGGCTTGTCAAGTTTAACCCGAGTATTCTGCATGTGCAAAACTGGCTTGCACCCGTTGTATGTGAACGTAGGGCTTATCACACCCAATCATCACATGGAGTCTCGGCACGACGAACTGTAGCAACAGCGCATACTCAGGGAGAACACTTGTAGCTTGAAATTTAGTAAGGGATCATCTTATAATGCTACCGGCGTTCTAAGAAAAATAAGATGCATAAAAGATAAACATCACATGCAATAAAAATGTGTGACATGATATGGCCATCATCATCTTGTGCTCATGATCTCCATCACTGAAGCATCGTCATGATCTTCATCGTCACCGGTGCGACACCTTGATCTCCATCGTAGCATCGCTGTCGTCTCGCCAACTATTATTACTACGACTATCGCTACCGCCTAGTGATAAAGTAAAACAATTACATGGCAATTGCATTGCATACAATAAAGCGACAACCTTATGGCTCCTGCCAGTTGCCGATAACTTTGTTACAAAACATGATAATCTCATACAACAATTTATATCACATCATGCCTTGACCATGTCATATCACAACAAGCCCTGCAAAAACAAGTTAGACGTCCTCTACTTTGTTGTTGCAAGTTTTACGTGGCTGCTACGGGCTTCTAGCAAGAACTGTTCTTACCTATGCATCAAAACCACAATGATTTTTCGTCAAGTGTGCTATTTTAACCTTCAACAAGGACCGGGCGTAGCCACACTCGATTCAACTAAAGTTGGAGAAACAGACACTCACCAGCCACCTATGTGCGAAGCACGTCGGTAGAACCAGTCTCGCGTAAGCGTACGCGTAATGTCGGTCTGAGCCACTTCATCCAACAATACCGCCGAGTCAAAGTATGACATGCTGGTAAGGAGTATGACTATTATCACCCACAAGTATTTGTGTTCTACTCGTGCATATAACATCTACGCATAGACCTGGCTCTGATACCACTGTTGGGGAACACAGTAATTTAAAAAAAATCCTACGATCACGCAAGATCTATCTCTAGGTGATGCATAGCAACGAGAGGGGTGAGTGTTGTCTATGTACCCTCGTAGACTAAAAGTGGAAGCATTATGACAACGTGGTTGATGTAGTCGTACGTCTTCACGATCCGACCGATCCTAGCACCGAAGGTATGGCACCTCCGCGATCTGCACATGTTCAGCTCGGTGACGTCCCGAGAACTCTAGATCCAGCTGAGGTCGAGGGAGAGTTTCGTCAGCATGACGGCGTGGTGACGGTGATGATGAAGTTACCGGTGCAGGGCTTCGCCTAAGCACTACGACGATATGACCGAGGCGGAAATCTGTGGAGGGGGGCACCACACATGGCTAAAACAATTGTCAACTTATGTGTTCTAGTGTGCCCTCCTGCCCCCGTGTATAAAGGAGCAAGGGGGGAGGCCGGCCGGCCCCTGTACGCGCGCCCCAAGAGGGGAGTCCTGCTACGACTATTAGTCCTAGTAGGATTCCACCAAGAGGGGAAGAGGAGGAAGGAAGGAGAAGGAGCGGGGGAAGGAAAGGGGGGCGCCGCCCCCCTTCCTTGTCCTATTCAGAATCAAGTGGAGGGGGCGCACGGCCTGCCCAGGCCGCCCCTCTCTCTCTATCTCCACTAAGGCCCATCGAGGCCCATTAGTTCCCCGGGGGTTCCGATAACCCTTCGGCACTCCGGTTTTATCCGAAACTTCTCCGGAACACTTCCGATGTCCGAATATAGTCGTCCAATATATCAATCTTTATGTCTCGACCATTTCGAGACTCCTCGTCATGTCCTTGATCACATCTAGGACCCCAAACAATCTTCGGTACATCATATCACATAAACTCATAATACCAATCATCATCGAACGTTAAGTGTGCGGACCCTACGGGTTCGAGAACTATGTAGACATGACCGAGACACGTCTCTGGTCAATAACCAACAGCGGAACTTGAATGCTCATATTGGTTCCTACGTATTCTATGAAGATCTTTATCGGTCAAATCGCATAACAACATACGGTTCCCTTTGTCATCGGTATGTTACTTGCCCGAGATTCGATCGTCGGTATCTCAATACCTAGTTCAATCTCGTTACCGGAAAGTCTCTTTACTTGTTCCTTAATACTTCATCCCATAACTAACTCATTAGTCACAATGCTTGCAAGGCTTATAGTGATGATTATTACCAAGAGGGCCCAGATATACCTCTCCGAAATATGGAGTGACAAATCCTAGTCTCAATCTATGCCAACCCAACAAACACCTTCGGAGACACCTGTAGTTCACCTTTATAATCACCCATTTACGTTGTGACGTTTGGTAGCACACAATGTGTTCCTCCAATATTCGGGAGTTCCATAATCTCCTAGTCTGACGAACTTGTATAAGTCATGAAGAAAGCAGTAGCAATGAAACTGACACGATCATAATGCTAAGCTAACGGATGGGTCATGTCCATCACGTCATTATCCTAATGATGTGATCCCATTCATCAAATGACAACACATGTCTATGGTTAGGAAACATAACCATCTTTTATTAACGAGCTAGTCAAGTAGAGGCATACTAGGGACTATATGTTTTGTCTATGTATTCACACATGTACTAGTTTTTCCGGTTAATACAATTCTAGCATGAATAATAAACATTTATCATGAATTGAGGAAATAAATAATAACTTTATTATTGCCTCTAGGGAATATTTCCTTATGTATGCCTCCTTGGCCGCGTACACGATGTGAGCTTTGTTGAGTTTCTCCATCCAGGCCGAGTGCCAGGCACGCTTGTCGTTGTTGCAGGAATCCTTCATGTATCTGTAGTAGGGGTCGATGAAGGCCTCGACGAGGTGAACCAGTGAGTCCTTCTCATGCTCCTTGCTCCCCAAATCTTGTATTGGCCCTGGATGCCGACAAGATTCTGGCAGGCGATGCCCGAATTCTTGAGCACCTTGACATCATTAGTGATGTCGATCGTAGCGAACATGTAGTGGGGGTTGTTGACAAACCTGGTGAAACGCTCGCAAGGCCTTATAGCCAAGCAGTAGTGGTAGACGAGGACGTGGTGGCCCACGCACATCTAGGCAATGACAACCTTGGGACGAGACCCGGCACGAGCACGGGTGTGCTCAATGTCAAACCCGACCACCTTGTACTTCTCGTCGGCAAGCAACAACTCCATGATGCGGATGGAGTGCTCCACCCAGATCGTGTGGTTGGTGTACACCACTGAGAGCTCTTCGAACCTTCGGTGGGTGTCCACCATAGCATGGATGGTGAACTGCTGCTCGTCGTCGGCAGCCGCTCGGAGCGCCATTGGAGCCGCGCAGGATACTCTCTAAGAATTTGTCATGGTGGGTGTGCTTCTTGCAATGGTGGGGCACAATCAAAAGGTTGAAGAGACACAAGGGTTAAATAGCCACTGTAACAGAGAGGTTCAAACTAATATTACCACTTCTAGGTCTGGTTTCGAAACCTCAGAACTTTTGCAAAGGGGTCAGCCACTGAGAAGTCATGTATGGGGTTGACACCATGAGTTCCGATTACTCTGTCATCTTAAGTTCCAAAATGAATTTCAACATTTTTAGAGCCTATTCCATTCTGCTGCAGGCGCCGACGCTGATCAACAAACCATTCATTTTTTCGAAATAAATGTAGGGCAAACCTCATTACCTTCAGCACCCTTGCTCTGACAACAATGAACCTGGCGAATGTAATCTCCGGTAAGGTCCCTCGGTAGGAGTTCAAAGTAATTTCTGAGAGATGCAGATCTAGGCATTCGACGTGATTGTTATATTGTATCACATTATCCACCATTGGGCCTAATCTTATCTGCAAAAGAAGAAAACGTGTTAGTGCCTAGATGCAGTTGTGAACACTACTACAGGCCTATTTGGTTTGCAGGATTTGTAAAATGCACTAACATGCCATCTTTGATCTGACATGATTAACATGGGCATTAACATGCCATCTTCGATCTTCACAAGATGTTGGAGTGGATGAAAAGTTCCATAAGAAAACTAGTACAGATGAATCCAAAGGAGCAATGCATATGGATTGTAACCATATGGATCAAGCATTTTCATTGCAAACTTGGAAAAGGAGACATGTATGTACTGAAATCCTCCAAAACAATCCTTCAGAAATCGTAGTACATTATCATTGTAAACATGGAAAAAGGTGTCACAAATTGAACTCCCTTATGGTTAACATTTAATAGGAAAGGAACATCACCTCAATATATAGCTTCTCTAGGCACGGAAAGCATCTCAGGAAAGTGACAACTTGCTCTAGGTTGGGGCCGATAGATTCTAGTGCCAAGACCTTCACTGTGTGCGGTCAGGCTTGTCAGAATCATTTTCTTAATGACGGACGAACAAGCATCTTCAAAATAAGAAATAATGTTAATTTGTTGAAGGAGAGGTAGAAGGCGGTTGTTGTACCTAAATGGGTGTGGATCCAATAACAACTTCGGAGTATTTGTCGAGTAGCCCAGCACTGTCAATTTCAGCGCAGAAATGAAATTGATTCTTGTTGGACCTACTTGATCAAGTACAAGTAATCTCTCAAGTGCAGGTGTGTCCTCAATGACCATACCATGGCATACATCTTGTGATGTCTTCCTGCCGAACCAGCAATACACATAAATAGTCCAGAGAGTCATGGAGGTGATGTGGAATGTACTCAACCCATTGATCACCTGAAGACAAAAGTACTCGAGTGCAGTATAGCCACAAAGCAGATGCTCCATGTCACCGTTTGAGAGTCAGACGGTGATGAGCTTGAGGTGCTTTAGTCATGGTAGAATAAGAGTGGGCGCGTCATTAAGGGGGTATGGCAGTTCATGAACTTGGCGACGCGCAGCGTGGGCGCGAGGTGGAGCGTGGACGTTGGCAACAAGCGCATATGCCCATCATTAAAAGTGAGCTCCTTGAGCTGATCTAGGGCGGGGGATCCGAACCAGTCATCAAGCTTGGCTTGGTCCCTGCTGTTGGAAAGGAACTTGTCATTCTAAGGCCTCTGGTTGGGCCAGTGTGACTGCCGAGGATCTTGGAGAACTCATCCATGATTTTGCGATAGCCATGGCAGAGCTCGTGGGTGTCGATGAGGTCGAGAGGGGTGAAGTTCCATAGGGGGCGCCACCGCCGGTGAAGGATGGTTGTCCGCGCCCCACATTTGATTGGGAGGATGGAGATGATGACTATCAACATATCATCGGGGAGGCTGCTGCTACCTCTTGAGCATTGCGTTGGTTTTCCCTTGAAGAGGAAAGGGTGATGCAGCAAAGTAGCATAAGTATTTCCCTCAGTTTTTTAGAACCAAGGTATCAATCCGGTAGGAGGCTACACGCAAGTCCCTCGTACCTACACAAACAAACAAGAACCTCGCAACCAACGCGATAAAGGGGTTGTCAATCCCTTCACGGCCACTTGCGAAAGTGAGATCTAATAGAGTTAATAAGATAAGATAAATATTTTTGGTATATTATGATATACATTGAAAAGTAAAGATTGCAAAATAAAGTAGATCGGAAACTTATATGATGGAAAATAGACCCGGGGGCCATAGGTTTCACTAGTTGATGGGGTCATGTACCTAGGGTAGGGTCACAGACCTGATCTAAGTACCCTACCCAAGGACACCCTTGGAAGAGGTCACCTTGCAGTCGACCAACGAGGGACTCACTCGACTGACTTGAAGGACTCGACCACGAAGACTCACTCGACCACCAGAAGGTCAAGAGGCACTCTGCACTGCAACGGCCTGTAATTAAGTAGACTTTATGATAGTAAAGACACTTTATGTGGGGCATCACCTGTAACGCCCCGGACTAAATACACCTTAAACCCTTCATTACGTGGGCTGGCTGGGGTCCTGGCGCACTCTATATAAGCCACCCCCCTCCACAGGCAGAAGGGTTCGGCACCCTGTAACTCATATACACATAATCCACTCGACCGCCTCTGGGCTCCGAGACGTAGGGCTTTTACTTCCTCCGAGAAGGGCCTGAACTCGTACATCTCTTGTGTTTACAACCTCTCCATAGCTAGGACCTTGCCTCTCCATACCTACCCCCCACTCTACTGTCAGACTTAGAACCACGACACTAGTGGCTTCTCTCAAGATAGCATAAGTATTACGGTGGGTGAACAAATTACTGTCGAGCAATTGATAGAAAAGTGCATAGTTATGAGAATATCTAGGCATGATCATGTATATAGGCATCACGTCCGCGACAAGTAGATCAAAACGATTCTGCATCTACTACTATTACTCCACACATCGACCCTATCCAGCATGCATCTAGAGTATTAAGTTCATAAGAACAGAGTAACGCTTTAGGCAAGATGACATGATGTAGAGGGATAAACTCAAGCAATATGATATAAACCCCATCTTTTTATCCTCGATGACAACAATACAATACGTGCCTTGCTGCCCCTGCTGTCACTGGGAAAGGACACTGCAAGATTGAACCCAAAGCTAAGCACTTCTCCCATTGCAAGAAAGATCAATCTAGTAGGCCAAACCAAACGGATAATTCGAAGAGACTTGCAAATATAACCAATCATACATAAAAGAATTCAAAGGAGATTCAAATATTTCTCATAGATAAACTTGATCATAAACCCACAATTCAACAGATCTCGACAAACACACCGCAGAAAGAGTTACATCGAATAGATCTCCAAGAAGATCAAGTAGAACATTGTATTGAGATTCAAAGAGAGAGAGAAGAAGCCATCTAGCTAATAACTATGGACCCGAAGGTCTGTGGTAAACTACTCACAACTCATCGGAGAGGCTATGGTGTTGATGTAGAAGCCCTCCATGATCGATTCCCCCTCCGGCGGAGCGCCGGAAAAGGCTCCAAGATGGGATCTCACGCGCACAGAAGGTTGCGGCGATGGAAATAGGGTTTCGTGGTGCTCCTTGATGTTTTCAGGGTATGCAAGTATATATATGCGAAGGAAGTCGGTCAGGGGAGCCACGAGGGGACCACGAGGGTGGGGGCGCACCCTGGACCCTTGTGGCCGCCTTGTTTGCTTCTTGACGTCCACTCCAAGTCTCCTGGATTACCTTTGTTACAAAAAGGTCTCTCCCAGAGGTTTCACTCCGTTTGGACTCCGTTTGATATTTCTTTTCTGCGAAACACTGAAATAGGCATGTCGGTGTACAAAAGTAGAGGCTCTACTTTTGACCCCTTTACTTGTGCACGGGCAGTCAGAGCCACCCGCCACGGCCACACATAGCAAGGCAGGAGAGGGAAGCCGGAAAGAAGCCGAAGGAACAAGACGAACAAAGCAACATCAAGGACCAAGGCCACAAGGGACGCACGGGCATCGCAGGTTGCCCCGGCAAGGACCCTTGCCGGGGGCAGCCTTAGCGGCCCCGACAAGACCCTTGTCGGGGCAGCTCATCCACACCAGCTCAGCGAGCCGCCTTGGAGCCCACCAACGCTGTAAACGTTTTCAGCAGAACTGCCATGGTGTTATTTTTGTGCAGAAATAAAAGTTCTTGGAATGACCTGCATATCCACGGAGCAACTTTTCAGAATTAATAAAAAATACCAGTGAAATAATTAGCGTCAGGGGGCCCACACCCTAGTCATGAGGGTGGGGGGCGTGCCCCCTCTCCTAGGGCGCGCCCCTACCTCGTGGCCCCCCTGGACGTCCACCGAGCTCAACTCCAACTCCATATATTTGCTTTCGCGGAGAAAAAAAATAAGAGAAGAAGGGTTTATCGCGTTTTACGATACGGAGCCGCCGCCAAGCCCTAAAACCTCTCGGGAGGCTGATCTGGAGTCCGTTCGGGGCTCTGGAGAGGGGAATCCGTCGTCGTCGTCATCATCAAACATCCTCCATCAGCAATTTCATGATGCTCACCGCCATGCGTGAGTAATTCCATCATAGGCTTGCTGGACGGTGATGGGTTGGATGAGATTTACCATGTAATTAAGTTAGTTTTGTTAGGGTTTGATCCCTAGTATCGACTATGTTCTGAGATTAATGTTGCTATGACTTTGCTATGCTTAATGCTTGTCACTAGGGCCCGAGTGCCATGATTTCAGATCTGAACCTATTATGTTTTCATGAATATATGTGAGTTCTTGATCTTATCTTGCAAGTCTATAGTCACCTATTATGAGTTATGATCCGTTAACCCCGAAGTGACAATAATCGGGATACTTACCGGTGATGACCGTAGTTTGAGGAGTTCATGTATTCACTAAGTGTTAATGCTTTGGTCCGGTACTCTATTAAAAGGAGGCCATAATATCCCTTAGTTTCCATCAGGACCCCGCTGCCACGGGAGGGTAGGACAAAAGATGTCATGCAAGTTCTTTTCCATAAGCACATATGACTATATTCGGAATACATGCCTACATTACATTGATGAACTGGAGCTAGTTCTGTGTCACCTTATGTTATAACTATTACATGAGGAATCAGTAATAAGCCCCTGGTGTCTAGGTACGTGCAAAATTCTGACGTGGCCCATGCCAAAACGCCAGCCTCCTCCTCGGTTATGGCAAGAAACCAGGGGATATGTATCAACAAGAGACAGTAAAAAAAGGTTTACGCAGGGTCTTAATCTGAAAAGAATCCTTGCAACGGGTCCCTACTGCACGTCTGCGCCTGTGTCTCTGTTGTGCCGTATCCTAGATGGGTGTAGCACGGTGTTCATCTGTAAAAGAGAGGAACTTAGTTGAAAAAGATCGTGCGAAAATGTACGTTATATTAAACAAAGTACGATTCAAAAAATGAATAAGATTGAGCTTTATTGTCTCTTGTTGTACAGGCGCGGAGCCCCTTGTGCGGGGGTATGCGGCTAGTAAGCCCTTGTATGTTTATGCCGGACTCGTCTAACCGTGTCCGAGGTCTGGACGACCTGTTTAGGTGCTTTGATTAGTGAAGCCGGTTTAGTGTGTGGCTGTCAAGGCAGTCACACAATCTTCCGCGCTCGAGGAACACTCGATATTTCCCTTTAAGGAGATGATGCCTCGCGGACCAGGCATTTTAAGTGTAAGGGATGCATAATGCAGTATTGCATTAAAGCAGGCGAAAGCTTCACGTCCCAGTAGTGCTTGGTAGCTACATGTAAATGGGGTGAGGTGGAAGGTTAACTTTTCGCGGCGGAAGTTGTCGGGTGAGCCGAACACAACTTCTAGTAGTAGAGATCCCGTACAATGGGCGTATGGGCCTGGCATTACCCCTTGAAAGGAAGTGTTGCTATGGCGAATTTTGGTTGGGTCTATCCCCATTTTGCGGATTGTGTCCTGGTATAGCAGGTTTAGATCACTGCCATCGTCCATTAGGACTTGTGTAAATTGGAGTCCGCCAATTATTGGGTCTAATACCAAGGCAGTCCATCCTGCATTCCGGATACTTCTAGAGTAATCCTAATGGTCGAAGGTGATTGGATTTAACAACCAGTGGCGGGACTCCTCTGGGATAGGCCATATGGCGCGTACCTCTATGGGTGCCGCTCTATTTTTCCCTTTTGTCACGTGAAGTGAGTTAACTGTCTTGACTTCTTGTGGGAAATTCTTTTGTTTTCCATTGCTCTGCTTGTGGGGTTCGTCATCATCCTCGCTTGGTGTGTCCAGCCCCTTGTGTTCGGCGTTGAGTTTGCCGGACTGCTTGAAGACCCAACAATCTCTGTGGGTATGGTTTGCAGGCTTCCCGGGAGTACTATGGATTTGGCATATCTTGTCCAAGATTTTGTTTAAGTTGGATAGCTCGTCCCTGTTATCCTTAAGGGGCAGTTTTTTATGATTCTGCCGAGAGCTTTTGAATCCGGCGTTGACTGCCGTGCTCTTCGGGCTGTTTCCCTTGGTTCAGCGCTGGTCCTTGCTGCGTTGCAGTTTCCCGTTTCCATCCCTGACTTTGGATGTACTTGGGTTGCTGGTACTGCATCTTGCTAGCCAGCTATCCTCTCCCGCGCAAAAGCTGGTCATGGGGCTTGTTAATGCGGCCATTGTTCTTGGCTTTTCTTGGTCGAGGTGTCTGGCGAGCCATTCGCCTCGGACGTTGTGTTTGAAAGCTGCTAAGGCTTCGGCATTCGGACAATCGACTATTTGGTTCTTTTTAGTAAGGAATCTGTTCCAGAATTTTCGGGCTGACTCTCCGGGTTGTTGAGTTATGTGACTTAAATCGTCTGCATCCGGAGGGCGGACATAGGTCCCTTGAAAATTTGCCCGAAAAGCATCCTCGAGCTCCTCCCAACTTCCAATGGTGTTTTCGGGGAGGCTTTTGAGCCAATACCGGGCTGGCCCTTTGAGCTTGAGGGGTAAGTATTTTATGGCGTGGAGGCCATCTCCTCTAGCCATGTGTATGTGGAGGATGTAATCCTCAATCCAGACTCCAGGGTATGTTGTTCCGTCGTATGCCTCTATGTTTACGGGCTTGAATCCCGCTGGAAATTCATAATCCAAAACCTCATCGGTGAAACATAGGGGGTGTGCGGCACCCCTATATTTAGGTGTACCGTAATATTCGGATACTTGATGTGTTGCATTGCTTACTAGAGCTTGCTTTCTTGGTCCGTAGATAGATCTAACTGGGTCGTCTTTTTGATGCGAATCCGTGTGCGGATCGCGTGCTGGCTTGTGTGCGGCACCGTTTGCCGCTCTATGTTTGCCATTGGGTCGTCTATCCGACCAGGTGGTCTCCTTGTTCTTTGATTGCGGGGGCTCTACGGCCTCCTCATCAAATTCGGGCAGTAGTTTTCGCTTCGGGTAGCTCTTTGTTCGGCGACTGTTGCCGTATTTGTCTGCGGTGTTGAGTACTTTGCTCCATCTGATTCTGAGTGCATCTTCCGCTGTTTTGAGCTTCCGCTTCTGCCTTTTCAGGCTTCGTGTAGTGGCGACGAGCCTTTTGTGGAGGTTCTTCTGCTCCGGCAACTTGTCCGGCGTGAGATCGCCCGGACTATTATCTTCACCGGGGACGGATTGTTTATCCATATTGTCATGTTCGGACAGTTGCTCGATAGCATGTTCGCCGTCCACTGGTTCGCCCTGCTCTATGGCTGGGTCTGTATGGCTGCTGTCTTTGTCGAGGCGGGATTTTGAGCGGCGCTTACGTCGCCGTTTTGTCTGCTTTTCGAGGGAATGATCCATCGTGGCGTCCCGTTGTTCCTCGTCGTCGCTTCCTTTAGGTGCGTCCACCATGTATACATCGTGAGATGAGGTGGCTGTCCAGTGCTTTATAGGTGCTGGTTCATTCTTATCTCCTACATCGTCATCCATACCGTTGATGTCTTCGGAGTCGAAATCGAGCACGTCGTTTAAACTTTCGACAGTGGCTACGAAGTGGGTGGTGGGTGGGCTTTGAATTTCTTCATCGTCCGCAACCCAACCTTGCTGACCATAATCCGGCCAGGGCTCTCCTGATAAAGAGAGAGACTTTAGTAAATTCAGGATGTCGCCAAAGGGCGAGTGCTGAAAGATGTCCGCGGTGGTGAACTCCATGATCGGCACCCGATCGGATTCGATCGGCAGGAGCGCGGAAGGTTCGGAGTCCGGAGGGGAGTCCGGGACCTTGGAGTCACGAGCTTCGCAAAGGACAGGGATGGTGTTCAGCTCAATCGCCGTAGAGATTGCAGCCCCCAAGGCAGTGTCCAGCCACCCGTCCTCGATCGGCGCAGTCGGCTCCGAGCTAAGGGTCGGAGCGGACACTGGTGCAGCCTCCAGGGCACTGTCTGGCGGCAGAGCTAGATCATGCCCATCGTGACAGTGCGGCGCGCTTGGCTGTGGCTCGAACCCGTCGAAGATCAAGTCTCCGCGGACGTCAGCCGTATAGTTCAAACTTCCAAATCTGACCTGATGGCCAGGGGCGTAGCTTTCAATCTGCTCCAGATGGCCAAGCGAATTGGTCCGCAGTGCAAAGCCGCCGAATACGAAGATCTGTCCGGGGAGAAAAGTCTCACCCTGGACCGCATCATTGTTGATGATCGGAGGAGCCATCGGGCCTAAAGATGACGACACAGAGGAACTCTCAATGAAAGCACCAATGTCGGTGTCAAAACCGGCGGATCTCGGGTAGGGGGTCCCGAACTGTGTGTCTAGGCGGATGGTAACAGGAGACAAGGGACACGATGTTTTTACCCAGGTTCGGGCCCTCTCGATGGAGGTAAAACCCTACTCCTGCTTGATTAATATTGATGATATGGGTAGTACAAGAGTAGATCTACCACGAGATCAGAGAGGCTAAACCCTAGAAGCTAGCCTATGGTATGATTGTTGTTCGTCCTACGGACTAAACCCTCCGGCTTATATAGGCACCGAAGAGGGTTAGGGTTACACAGAGTCGGTTACAATGGTAGGAGATCTCATATCCGTATCGCCAAGCTTGCCTTCCACGCCAAGGAAAGTCCCATCCGGACACGGGACGAAGTCTTCAATCTTGTATCTTCATAGTCCAGGAGTCCGGCCAAAGGTGATAGTTCGGCTATCCGGACACCCCCTAATCCAGGACTCCCTCACTTGGCAATTCGGATATGTAGATCTCCTTCTCTATAACCGACTATGTGTAACCCTAGCCCCCTCCGGTGTCTATATAAACCAGAGGGTTTAGTCCGTAGGACGAGGACAATCATAATCATAGGCTAGCTTCTAGGGTTTAGCCTCTACGATCTCGTGGTAGATCAACTCTTGTAATACTCATATCATCAAGATCAATCAAGCAGGAAGTAGGGTATTACCTCCATCGAGAGGGCTCGAACCTGGGTAAACATCGTGTCCCCAGCCTCCTGTTACCATTAGCCTTAGACGCATAGTTCTGGACCCCCTACCTGAGATCCACCGGTTTTGACACCGACAAAGGGAAACTAGCTAACCCGCATGCATGTGGACGAAACAATTATAATTACGGTGGAAGACAAACATACCAAAAGCATAAGGATCCCATACAAAAATAGTGCCACAAGTGGTGGCAACAAACACAAGACCCTCGTATTGAATTGCATCACAGTACACATTCGTGTATAGAAACTGATTTTTGAGCAATATCCATCCAGTCGAACCATGAAGGAAGGCACAAGCTTGTCGAAGATAGCAACAACTCCATAGTCCCTGTAATGCCAAGAGCGGTTGGGAACTCGACAAATTGCTATCTTCCATAGATGATAGTCACCATGATCGTATTTGAACATGCGTAGAATACCGGTGTGCTCAACCTCTGGGCAGTCTGAGATTTTTGGAAGTGGAACCCGGTGACGAGTGTACACATTCATAAGTTCCCACTCTCAGTTGGACCCACTATAAACAACCCAAACTCCATTTGCGCCTACCAAGCCTTACCCTCAAGCGATGGCATCTTAACATCACACGTATCATCAACTTGCACAAGGCGAGGCCTCCGTCGTCCGTGTGCCGGTCAGCAGGGTCACGACGAAGAAGATAGGGGAGATCAAACTGCTCCTCGACCCTTGGGTTCCTTGTAATGATGCTATTAGTTGAGTCGAGAATGGTCTTGAACGAACCTGCCATGCTAGCCGAGGTGATGGCGTCGCACCGATCAATGAGTTCCTCCACCACGTCATCTTTCAGATCGGGGCAAGAATAACAGGGTCGTTTCTGGCCTGTTCCCTCCATGGAGAAGACGATCGAACAATGACAGAAGGAAGGGTGAAGGAAAATGGAGGAGGGAGGAAGTGCGCGCGACAGCAGTTCCAAATCGAGAGGGAAAGGCGAAGAGTCGGTGGACGATTGCCACGGCACACAAAGAGGCGCCCCGGCCTACAGAGATGTCCGTTCAGAAATTGTACGAAAGGATCGTCTCACTAACTTGTTGGAATGGGACCACATGTCAACGAAACATGGTGTGTAATTTCTCGTGCAAAATGCGATCTGGCTGCGTTGGCCCGAGGTGCCGCATTAGTTATCGACCTTTATTTTTTTAACATACAATCTGAGTGGATAGCTCTTGTGGTCATCACACGTGAGCGGATATATAGATGGGCTAGGTGGGCAGGCGGCAACAATCTGAGTGCTAAAAGAGTTGATCCAATGCTGGGTTTTGTTTGGATTTTCCAACTATGACCATCGGTAGAGTGAATCAATGGCTTAAGTTCAAAGTTATTCTCATATTATAGAATGGTATAGGAACATGGAGAGATTTGGTTGATTTTATATCACTGAATAATATAAAATATTATGAGTGCAGACGCTCCACCACGAGGTTTGTTGCTCCTTCTCGGTCGTCGGGAATCTATGTTATTCCACTCTTTCGTTTAAGACATGAGCTTTGTTCATCCTTTTGCCGACACACGGGACATATAGCATCAAGGTGGACGTGTCATGCAAGAAAATGGAGATATGCAGTGCGTAAGTGAGTCGTGCACTTCGATGGCACCTAGGTACTATGCAATATTTTTTCTCCTCGATGGCACGTGAATAGTGCACATACTCAATGACAGAGCACGGGATGGTAGTCATGGACATGGTGGGCCCTTTTTGAAGAGAGTACTAAATAACTTTGATGCGTCACGTCGACTCGGCGAGAAGCTTGCTTACTACGCCTTCTCCCTCGCCAACGCATGCACGGTGGCTCGCAACATGAGGAGAAACTTTTGCCTATAATCGGTGGACGTGCATCAGTTCATTTGGTGTCAGATTGCCAGAAGTACTAGAGTAGTACCATCATTATTGTTCGATTTCAGGAAGAGGAGAAGAGCCAAGCGCAAGGCCACCTACTAACCTAGTACAGTACTACTATAGCCAAAGTTGGTCCACCTTTTTAGAGCATGGTTAATTAATATAGGAGGCTCTTGCAGCGGCACATCATTTAGAGCAAGTACTCTCTTCATAGGAACAAAGGAAGTGAAACAAAAGTTGGAGTGGATGCTAGATTGCCAATTAAAACATGATTACATAGGAAAAAAATCCTATAGCATTCTATCCTATGAATCAAACGACCAATGTAGGAAAGTTATGAGGGGGGTTTCTTCAACAGTGTTCCTCGGCTCGCGCCTAGCATCACGATGGTCGAACTTGGAGTCATTCATCTGGTACACGTGGCATCTCAGATCTGGACACAAGGTGACGCAACCTCTCACTTCGTCTGCCATTTGAAGTGGCACGCCGGTGGAGGGCTAGCATACTCCAATATTAGGTTGGCTCTATGTGATGTGGCAACTTCATATACTAACCGGATGCTGGCTATACTACTACGGTACTCACACTCCAAGAAGTGACTCAAAAACCATTCATAAATTGAGTTTATGACATGCATTTGCAAATGTACCATTCATTACATACAACAAGTCATCAACACACAACGACAATGAGGATACATGTTGGATTATAGATTATTTCCAACAAAACATTCTACAAATACTAAAGTTTTCATCACACAACAAATAACAAGCAATGAAATGAACTTCATCTCAACCAATCCTCGGTGTTGGAAATGCTTGCTTTGAACCATATGTGCTCTGGGAAGGGCAGCTATTGTCAATATCAAGAGCAACACATGACTGATCATCCAGGCTGAAGCGGCATATATCAGGACCAGGGTAGGGAACCACCACAATGTCCGAGGTATAGATACAGTTGCTTCTCATAAATGGTAGTAACATTGTGTCAACAACAGCTGGATCGCCTTTCACCATTGTTGGATAGTTTGGTCCAAGGAAGAGCGAGTTTTCTCTAAGACTATCAATACTGAACCAGGGAGAAGGTGTTGGCGCTAGCACACTAGTATCCATCCCGAATACCCTGCAACGGGTGTTGGAATAGGTCCGGAGAGGGCCACCATGGGAGACAACACGTGCTCCCTCACTAGTAACAATCTCAGTGCACTGTATACAGACAAGAAGAGGTGATCCATCGGAATTAGTTGCCAGGCGCCACTGAGTATATAAGTTTTGCCCATCCTCATGCTAGTGATCATCACCATCGTCAGCTCCACCTTGGTTATAATTTTTTTTCAAGTATAGGTGGTGGAATGTTCACAGGACCTTGGAAACACAAGAAGGTTAATTAGTAAAGGGAAACTTGCTGACCCGCATGCATGTGGATGAAACAATTATAATTATGGTGGAAGACAAACGTACCGAAAGCATAAGGATCCCATGCAAAAACAGTGCCACGAGTGGTGGCAGCAAACACAAGACCCTCGTATTGAATTGCATCACAGTACTCATCTGTGTACAGAAATTGATTTTTGAGCAATATCCATGGACGAGCTGTGGAAGCAGTAAAAACGGCAGCAAGCTTGTCGAAGATAGCAACAACTTCATAGTTCTTGTAATCCCAAGAGCGGTTGGGAACTCGACAAATTGCTATCTTTCATAGACGATAGCCACCATGATCGTATTTGAACGTACATAGATCATCTGTGTGCTCAACCTTAGGGCACTCTGAGATTTTTGGAAGTGGAATCTGCTGATGAGTGTACACATTCACAAGTTCCTACTCACAATTGTACCCAATATAAACAACCCAGTCTCCATTTGTGCCAGCCCAGGCCTTACGCTTAAACGATGGCATCTTGACATCACATGTATCATTATCAAGCGGCATCAACTTGCACAAGGCGAGGCCTCCATCGTCCGCGCCCATGCGAATAGGTTTATAGCGAAGAAGATAAGGGAGATCAAACCGACCCTGGACCCTTGGGTTCCTTGTAAAGATGTTATTAGTTGAGTCGAGAATGGTCTAGAACGAACCCGCCATACTAGCCGAGGTGATGACGTTGCACCGATCAATGAGTTCCTCCACCACGTCATCTTTTAGATCGGGGCAAGAATAATGGTGTCGTTTCCTGCATGTTCCCTCCATGGAGAAGACGATCGAACAATGGCAGAAGGAAGGATGAAGGCAAATGGAGGAGGGACGAAGAGCATGCGACAACAGTTCCAAATCGAGAGGGAAAGGCGAAGAGGCGGTGGACGGTTGCCACAGTACACGAAGAGGGCGCCCCGGCCTACATAGACATCCGTTAGGAAATTGTACAAAAGGACTCGCCGTCGTCTCACTGACATGTTGGAACCGGACCACATGTCAACGAAACATGGTGTGTAATTTCTCATGCAAAATGCAATCTGGCCGCGTTGGCCCGAGGTGCCGCATTAGTTATCGACCTTTTGTTAATGGCATGTCGTTCAGTTTTGAAGCACGACTAACTGAAACTGTATGCAGAGAAAATATAAACTACTCTACCACTACTCCTCCTCTAGGACTAGTAGTATAAAAAGATATATAGGCTGGAGCTTCAGCCCTTTCTTGCTAAGGGCTGCCCACTTGCTTCTCACACTACCACCCTCTCTCTAGATCTAGAAAAGATGGCCTCTCTCTCCCTCCTCACCGGTGTTCATAGATCCGCCGGGGAAGAAAAGGACGTGCAGTGTTGACGCACTCGTCGTTGGCGAGTGAGGTCACGCACTAACAACAAGGTCATCCTCTCAAACCTAGCGCCCACGTGAGATGACCTCCGTCTCCAAGCTCGCTGCCGTAGTGTGTGCGGAGGACGACGACCAGGAGCGAAGCCACTTCCTGCCGACCCTCAGGTACGCTACCTATTTTCGAACCATACCCTTGTTCTATTGCCCCATCTGCCACGTCGCTGCATGTGGATCTTTTTCCACTCCACCATCTTCCCAATTTGCTATCCTCTACTCTACTGCTCACGCAGACAAAAACCTTAATTTGCACTATTAAAGGAAACCCTACTTCATGCAGACTAATCCATGTCTGGGTTGAATAAGGAAAGGAAGGGAGACTGTACTGTCCAAGAGAGAAGGTATCAAACCCGCATCTAGGTTGAAAAGGGGAAAATTAGTAGCTAAGGAACGAGTCTCATGTCTCTTGGTTGAAGAAGGGTAGAAAGGCATGACAACGCAATAGAGAATGACCAGGTCGATCGGTTTGTTGTCCTCACATAGGAAAAAGGTGGCTAAAGAGGAAAAAAATGGGACGTAATCCACATATGCTGCCTGGATATTTGTTGCTCTAGGCAACCATACCTCCCTCACCACTCTATGAGTCTATGGAGGTACATCGTACTGGTACGCCCACTATCCGAATGGGCCTCCCATGCTCTTATTGCCACTTTTTTGATGTTAGTATAATGCCAGCGGTCAAGTCAAGCAATGCTACTGCTAAAGTGATGCCACATTTAACTAATGTTGCACTCAGTCTAATGCCACTGATTAATTTAAGCAATACCATTTAATGTCACTGGATTATTTCAGGTCTAGCTGTTGATTGTGGATGTATTAAAGATTTTTTAGCTACGGCATTCTAATGTTGTTGCACAACTAGTATACCAACGATGAATCTTGTTACTACCTTCAGATTTTTGCACTGTTAATGCTTATAGATTACATACCTCACTTCCATGAGACAAGTCAAATTTTTTTGTATAGTGTCAAGAGGAAAGGTCAAGAGTGGGCACTGGCACTGTCGGTGTCAAAGCCGGCGGATCTCGGGTAGGGGGTCCCGAACTGTGCGTCTAAGGCTAATGGTAACAGGAGGCGGGGGACACGATGTTTACCCAAGTTTGGGCCCTCTCTGTGGAGGTAATACCCTACTTCCTGCTTGATTGATCTTGATGATATTAGTATTACAAGAGTTGATCTACCACGAGATCGTAGAGGCTAACCCTAGAAGCTAGCCTATGATTATGATTGTTCTTGTCCTATGGACTAAATCCTCCTGTTTATATAGACAGCGGAGGGGGCTAGGGTTACACAGAGTCGGTTATAGAGAAGGGAATCTACATATCTGAATCGCCAAGCTTGCCTTCCACATAAAGGAGAGTCCCACCCGGACATGAGACGAAGTCTTTTATCTTATATCTTCATAGCCCAATAGTCCGGCCAATGTATATAGTCCGGCTGTCCGAGGACCCCTTAATCCAGGACTCAATCAGTAGCCCCTGAACAGGCTTCAATGACGATGAGTCCGGCACGCAGATTGTCTTCGGCGTTGCAAGGCGGGTTCCTTCTCCGAATACTCCAAAGTAGATATTGAACACAAGAATCGTGTCCGGCTCTGCAAAACAAATCCCACATACTACCGTAGAGAGTAAAATATTCCACGAGTCTAATCTGCTGACAACTTTTCCATAGCGTGACATCACGTCGCGGCCCGGTCATTTATCCGAACCGTTTTGCCAACCTGCTACTCCACGTTTCATGAGGCGATTTTATTGGCACGTCTTGTCAAAGCAGAGATCGTGTCCCCTTATTACGGGATTCTCATCAATACGCGCGTGGATAACCCAATCGTTCCATTGGTATGATTCCTCGGGAATAGGCAATTTTCAAAGGCCATGCAGGGTACGTTTGATATTCATCCTCTTTATAAAGAGGCCAAGACCTGTCTTTTTCTTCCCACGCTAATCCTCTCTTCCTCCCACCTCGAGTTTCAACACCCAAGGTTGAGCCCAAGCGCTTTGGACCTCTGACCATGTCCGGATCCAGCCTTCAAGGCCGGTGGACGGCCTCTTCTGTCACAGAGGAGGACATCACGAAGCTTAGGGAGGCAAGGTACTTGACTGTAGAAATCCTTCACAGGCTTCGTGCTCAAGGGCATGTTATCCCTTCTCCCAAATCCAATGAGAGTGTTGTGTTTATCTCTCACTTCCTCCGAGGGCTAGGCTTCGGTCTTCATCCCTTTGTTAGAGGGCTCATATTCTATTACGGGCTAGATTTTCATGATCTAGCTCCGGACTCCTTCCTTCACATCTCGTCATTCATTGTCGTGTGTGAGGCCTTCCTCCGCATCACCCCACACTTCGGCTTATGGCTTAAGACCTTCAATGTGAAGCCGAAGATAATCGACAGGAGACATGCGGAGTGCGGAGGTGCTATAATAAGCAAAATTACCAATGTTTTACGGCCAATGGGTTCCTTCCCGGAAGCTTCCGACCTATGGCAATGGGAGTGGTTTTATATTACAGCACCCCGAGGTAGAAAGTGGGCGGCTGCACCTGCCTTCCGATCCGGTCCTCCGTCGCAGCTCACATCGTGGGTCAACAAGGGGCTGGACTGGGGATCGCTTGATGAAGTGCGGACATTGCAAAGCTGCATTCAGGATCTCATCGAGAAGGACATCAGTCTTGTCAAAGTAATCCAAGTAATGCTAGTTCGTCGGGTCCTACCATGCCAGCGACGACCTCTCGGTATGTGGGAGTTCAATCCGGAAGGACCGCGAACCATTCCGCACTTCTTCGGCATGACGCTTGAAGGTATGTATAAATTATTCTTCGGATCACAAAAAAAGTGTCCGGACACTATAGAGGACGCATGTCTCGATTGCAACCATCCGGATACCCCGGTAAGTACTCAACGACCGAACATATTTCCGTTATGTTTATCATAACATTACTTTGAAAAACCATCCTTGGTTAGGGCTGGATAAAGAAGGCGGAGAGGATCAGGTGTTCGGCCCCTCTTCCCGAAGATTCACCAGATCCGGTATTAACCAGGATGCTCGCTCGTGCACCTTATCAAGTGCCATAGGGAGAAGACAAGGAGAGGAGCGGGGAGGTCAAAAGTGGCCTCCATACGGGAGGTATGTCACGCACCATATCCGGGGAAATTGGCACTCTGGAGGATGAACGGGGAGGAGAATCTAATATCCCCCCCCCCACGGGAAGAAAAGGGCCGCCCCCGAAGACTTGAAGGCAAAAGCTTCCAAGCGAGGGAAGAAATCCCTATCACGGGGCCCTGATTCAGGAGGCAATATTGCCGTACAGTGCCCACAAGGGGGCCAGCCTTTAGCCGAATCGTAAGCGAACAAAGGTGTTTTATACGCATACCCCGTTCTTTTCCTGTTTGCGAGAGTAATATTTGAAACACATGTTTTGCAGTTCGGCCTACAACCTTCCTCAACAATCTTCGTCCTCGGGTGATAACCCACAAGTATAGGGGATCAATTGTAGCCTCTTTCGATAATTAAGAGTGGCGAACCCAACGAGGAGCTAAAGGTAGAACAAATATTCCCTGAAGTTCTATCGACCACCGATACAACTCTACGCACGCTTGACGTTCGCTTTACCTAGAACAAGTATGAAACTAGAAGTACTTTGTAGGTGTTGTTGAATAGAATTGCAAGATAATAAAGAGCGTGTAAAATAAAAAGTAGGGGCTGTTTAGATAAAGAACCAATAAAGTAAATATAGCGAGTGTGGAAAAGTGGTGATAGGAGTCGTGATATTGTCCCTAAGCAATTGATTACTTTACTAGACCGATAGCAAGTTTTATGTGGGAGAGGCGTAAGCTAACATACTTTCTCCTCTTGGATCATATGCACTTATGATTGGAACTCTAGCAAGCATCCGCAACTACTAAAGATCATTAAGGTAAAAGCCAACCATAGCATTAAAGCATCAAGTCCCCTTTATCCCATACGCCACAACCCCCTTACTCGGGTTTATGCTTCTGTCACTCAAGCAATCCACTATAAGAGAATCATGAACGTATTGCAACACCCTACAACGGGAATCCCTCACGCTTGCGCGACACGGAGGGCACAATAGGACAGCAACATAACCACAAGCAAATTAAACCAATCATAGCAATTCACCAATTACCGATAGGACAACGAAAATCTACTCAGACATCATAGGATGGCAACACATCATTGGATAATAATATGAAGCATAAAGCACCATGTTCAAGTAGAGGGTACAACGGGTTGCGGGAGAGTGGACTGCTGAATATAGAGGGGGAAGGTGATGGAGATGTTGGCGAAGATGGCGGAGGTGTTGGTGTAGATCGCGATGATGATGATGGCCCCCGGCGGCGTTCCAGCGCCACCGGAAGCAAGGGGAGAGAGCCGCCCTTCTTCTTCTTCTTCCTTGACCTTCTCCCTAGATGGGAGAAGGGCTTGCCCTCTGGTCCATGGTCTCCATGGCGTGGGAGGGGCGAGAGCCCCTCCGAGATTGGATCTGTCTCTCTGTCTCTCTCTGTTTCTGCATTTCAGATTCTGCCCTTTCACCGTTTTTTATATTCCCGGAGATCCGTAACTTCGATTGGGTTTCCCTTTGGACGCGATTTCTACCCGGATATTAGCTTTCTTGCGGCGAAATAAGGGCACCAACCGCCTTACGGGGTGGCCACAAGGGTCAGGGGCGCGACCCCTGCCTCGTGGGCCCCTCGAGCATCGTCTCGTGTTGATTCCACTTCCCAAAATTCACATATATTCCAAAAAATATCTCCGTTCGTTTTTATTCCGTTTGGACTCCGTTTGATATGGCTTTTCTGTGAAACAAAAAACATGCAACAAACAGGAACTGGCACTGGGCACTGGATCAATATGTTAGTCCCAAAAATAGTATAAAAAGTTGCCAAAAGTATATGAAAGTTGTAGAATATTGGCATGGAACAATCAAAAATTATAGATACGACGGAGACGTATCATCGGGGGATCTTCTTCCGGAGATGATGGAGAGCAAAACGCCTCTCATACTTCCCCGCCCCATAAGGTGGACGACCCCGAGGTGTCGTCCCGGAGGATCTCTCCCGACCAGCAAAGGAGGACAAGGCCAGAAGGTGACTCTTCGGCCGCCCGAGGTCCGTGTGTTCGGCTCCTAGAGAGACCGAAAACAAAAGCCCCGGACTATCCGATATACAGCCGGATATGCTGACGGGCCTTCTGCGGCAAGCGCCTGTCTCAAAGGAACATCGTACCTTAATGGGTACGGTGATTAAGAGAATTTCGTCCGCAAAAAGTGGACTGAATGAAGCTTTCATGAGCCTGCTAAGAAGCTTCGAGGTACGCAATGTAACATTTTTTAATTGTACCGTAAACGCAAGGTGCATCGTGTACAGATAGTAGCCCCTGAGACTCTGGTTTGCCATCCGAACGGGGCAATCAGAGGATCAAAAAAGATAAACAGGCTCAAGGAATGATTTTGCCAATTTGTGCACAGGCGGTTGCAGCCCCGGCAACTGCCCGGGCTACTGAGTTTACCGAACTGAAGCGGCAACTTGATGTGACAGATGATGACATCACGCTCGTGAACAAGCGGCCCGACGAGGTGCAAGGTATGTCTTTGGGGCGGACAACAATTATAAATAGGCGCATGATGCTGGAATTTATAACATGCTTAACTGCAGATGGTGCTGCCGCAGTGGAGACCCTTCGGGCGTAGCTTGCCCGGGCCAAGGAGCAAGTCAGGATAAGCAATGCGGCTGCCGAGAAAGCAGCTGGTGAATTAAAAGTCGAACAGGCTGCTCATTGCCAGAATGAGGAGAGAATATCCAACATGGCTGATAAGCACATTTCATATACATAATTTGATGCTCAAATATAGCATTAATTGAGATATATCCATCCATTCTTGCTACGACTTGTTGAATATTTGAATGATATTCATGAAAGAGCATTTTGACTAGTGACTTGTTTCTTTTGTAGAAAAGTGCGCAAGGTACTATAATCGTCAAGATTTCTATTATGTGGCTAACGAGAAGAGAGAAGGGCTTGTGTGTGACGACAAGAAGTAACCAAAGGGGCTAACTATAGAAGAGAGGGGATCTAGTCAAAATGGATAGTAGGAGGGCCCATGTACTTGGGAAGGAAGAAGATAGTAGGAGGGCCCATGTGCAAACATCAAAATCTGCCGTGAGGGGATCAAACTCCCTAGGTCAGTACACAATTCCCCTCGAGCCTGGCATCTCCATCTCCCTCACCCGCCTTCTCCACCACCGGCCGCCGCCGCGGCCAGGCCGACGCGGCGGTGCGCCAACCAGCGCTACCCAGCCATCCATCCGCGCCATCCATCACCATCACCACCGCACCCAGCGCCACCATCTCACCATCACTCACCAGCGCCTCCGGCCACCACCTCCCTCAGCATCAAGCGCCACCTCGCGCGCCCCATCAGACACGAGGTCGCGGAGGCGTCTGATCCCTCGCGCGAGCCCTCTCTCCTCCGCGCGCCTCGATCCTGCTGACTCTCCTTCCCTTCCCCCCTGCTGCTTCTTCCCTTCATGCTGCTACTGCTCCTCTTGCTGAAGCCTTTCCCCCGTGTCTCTGCTGACCTTCTGCTCCTCCTCTTGTTGCCGCTGCTGCTACTCTCCATCGCCAGATTTTGCTACTGCTCCATCCCAAGCTGCTGCCGCTTCTTCTCCAAGCCCCCTTGTTGTCGCTACTCCCTTTCCTTACTGCTGCTCCTTCTTTCTGTACCTATGCTGCCGATCTTCTTCCCCAAACCGTGCTGCTTCTCTCAACCCCACGCTGCTGCTCCATCTCTTCCACTTCCTCCACTTCCCTCCTTCTTCTCTGAACTCGAAGCTTCTAGCTGCTGCTTCTTCCTTGGCCCCCTGCTCTGCTCCTAATCTGAACCATAAACTGCTGCTACTCCCCCTCATTCTCTAAATTTCTGTAGACTTGAGATCATATGTAATATTCATATTTGGCTAGTGCTTGAAACTTGCTATTGGTTCAGATTTGTAACTGTATAATAATGCTATGACATGTTCATTTTCAGACTGGTGATTGTTTAGTACTGTAGTACTGTTTTTGTTCATCGGAGAGTATTAGAACAGTGCCCTGTAATACCATATTCGTATTTGTGTGTGTGTGTGTGTGTGTGTGTGTGTGTGTGTGTGTGTGTGTGTGTGTGTGTGTCTGTGTGTAATTCTTGTGAAATATTGCTGTGAGATGATGATGTTTGTTCAGTCCAAAGACACGTGATGTTCATACTTATTTTGTTGACTAGTGAGAGTTTGCGCTGTCACATTGTGACTCTCATTTAGAATGTATGAGAACTAGCTATATGTCTCATCTATATTCTGTACTTGATGATGATTAGTATCCAGTTTATTGTTCTTGTGATATATATAAATATATGTGTGTGTTTGTGATGTGATACATTTATGTTCTGTCCTACAACCTTGCTGCTTCCCCCTGTTAATTGTTAGATAGTTATATATATAGGTTCATGTCTTTTTAATTCCTTAGCCGTTTGATGTTTGCTTGTTTTAGCATTTTCTTTCTCAAGCATAATGAAAATATCAAAAAGACAGAGTAAAGATAATCTTCATCTCCCTTTGCTTCTTTGTCATTTTCTTTGTTGATGATCCTTGTTAGTGTTAGGTTTATTTTCGGTTTCATCACCCAATTTGTCTAGCCTAGCTTTAGCCGAGCGTAGTTGTCGTCGCCTAGTCCCTATGGAGAACACGACATCCGTAGTTTGGGCGTAAAACCCCCACTATACTTTCAATTGATTATTTTGGCGCCGTTGCCGGGGACTAGCGTTGAACGACCGTGTTAGGCTATAGACTAGGTTTTTCTTGTTTTCATTTTGTGTCTTTTATTTGTGATATATCTCTAGCCACTAACCCCTGTTATAGTTAGTATCTTTTTGTCTTCTTTTCCTTTTTTGCAGGTTGGATTATCCTATCGGAAATGGCACACTATTCATATCATCAGGCTTATGCGAGCAACACTACAAACAACACAGAAAGTATTCAAGAATTGATAAGTAAGATTTCCCATCGATTAGATGATTTAGCTTGGCAGCGAGAAGTAGTTTTTGAGGATAGGCCTAGCTCTTATGATCCTTATTCCGGAGGCCATCCTTATGTTGCTCCTACATGCCATATTTGTGGATTTCAGGGCCATTCACCCGCTGAATGTCAGCGTGGTTACTCTCATCCTCCGGATTTTTTTGGTATGAACTTTGCTCAACAGCATGGTTCATGCCAAAACAATTACTCATATGGGTGGCCTGGAAACCATAATATGTCATATAGGAACAACAACCCTGAGATCTCATCGTTTGCCTCTAGTTATCCATTGCAGGGATTTAGGTATGAAGAGGAGAGCCACAACCATCCACCACAACAGTTTTATTCACCTCCTACTCATATACCTCAGCACCAGGAGATGTGTCCAATGGAGTTAAATGGTCCTCCATTTGGTCAACCAAAAACTTCAGCACCTAATGAGTCGGTAGAGCAATCTCATGTGCAAGTGCCCACACAAAATGAGTTCGATGACATAGACAAGCTCACACTTTTGAGTCTCGAGTTCACTTGGAGTGCTGAAGATGATCCAATTAGGCCGGTGATACTAGATGAAATGAAGAAGATCAAGAGTGGGAATGAGCTAGTGGAAGAAGTAAGGAAGATTGAGAAGAACATCAACGCTGGCAGCACTATTTCTTCACAGCTAGAGCTGAGTGTTTCTGGGATATCCCTTGATACATGTGAGGTTCCAACACCTTCACATTCAGCTGAGCAAGATAGCGAGAGTCCAGAGGAAGAGATGCTTCATATCCAAGAAGAAATACTCGAAGCCAAGGCACAAGATGACCCAGAGCTCAAATGCCCAAGTGATCAAGTTGAAGATTCAATGTCTATCTCTCCCGGAGAAGTACAAGAAGCTGCTGTAGATGAAGATGAAGAACCTGAGATTCATTGGCCTATTGTCATACATGAGCGTGATGTGTCAGGTTTACCCAATCCTCTTGATGACATGATGCCTTGTGATTTCTTTGCTTCTACCTTGCATTACATGATACCACCACTTAAGATTGATTTGAAAACTCATTTGCTTGGATATGATGATATATACCCTGTTAGTGGCATTACTCTCATTTATGATGATCATAGTTACTCTCCTCGTGCTAGTCCTATGCTTAATGAAACATATCATTCCCATGCTAGTCTTGAGCTTAATGATAAATATCATCTTCATGTTAGTGTTGACCTTGCTGATTTCTACCATCCGAAACATGTGCTTTATAGCTATGCTTATGTAATTGGATATTCGATTGACGACTTGGAGGGTATTATCCCTACCACTTGCATTGTCTCTTTCGTTGAGTGCTCTTTCAGGTTCTTGCTTGTGCACGATCCACTACATGCTGACCAAGTTCGAGATGACATTCCCTGGGACCCCGGCGGACCCATGGCAAGGAGCACACATGAAGAGAGAAGCTGGAGCAGGCATGAGGATAGGGAAGGAAAAGGAGAAGAGCTTCAGTTTAGAGAGTGTCGAGCAAGTGCTACTTCCTATAAAAACCCGGTGAGCTGTTTCATGACCCATTCCTAGTATATCATCCATTGATACATGCTGAAATCAAATGTTATTTGGGTTGCTTAAGCCATGTCTTAAATGTTGCCCCACTGAATTTTATTTGACATATGGTGCTTGATGAGAATATGTGAACTGATTGTTGAATGCCATGTAAACTAGCGATCTACATATTGCTTGCTTTGCTGAAATTAGTGAAAGCTATTAGTTTTGAGTGCTCAAATCCCTAGTACACTAGAAGACTTAATCATTTTCTGCTTTTACCTCGATACACCTAGATCATTAAGTGTCAGATGCTGAGTTTGTGCCTAATGTGTTCCCATTCAGAGCAATCACTTACCACTATGGATTAGCATGCTATGTTCTCTGGATAGCATGTGAACTAGACATGGATGAGTGATGATTCTTGCTTTTGTTCATTTGAAAAAAATATATCTTATAATGAATAATAAGTCTGACTACCTACAGTAGCATGTCATGTTCCTTGGATCGGTGGCATGTGAAATCGGGTTAGCTTGGGCAGTAACTAATAATAAAAAAAATGTAATTGTCGAACCAGGTGTATACCATGTTCTCGTGATCGGTGGTATGTTCCTTTGGGAAGACAAACAAAAAAAAACTAATAATTGGTCGAGCCAGGTGTATACCATGTTCGGGATTGGTGGTATGTTCCTTTGGTGAGATCAATAAAATATTATCATTACTTCCTTCAAATTCAATAAGTGATTTGATCACAAGCTTTGTTCTCGGGATCATGCTCTCTTTAGGAACCTTTTGGCACAATCAACATTTGAACTTGTTGATCTTCTTTTATCATTGCAATAGTTTAAAATGATCGAGTCTACTAGTAGCCTATTGCTTTGTAGCACTCTTGACCATTGATTTTCACTAGCTAAGTCCAAAGCATGCATTATTTAGAGATCTACTTCACTTGGCATTCTCTAGTCAGCTCACTGTTCACATTCTTGCTCTTGTCATATACCTTTGCTTGAGGACAAGCAAAGATTTAAGTGTGGGGGAACTTGATAAGCACATTTCATATACATAATTTGATGCTCAAATATACCATTAATTGAGATATATCCATCCATTCTTGCTACGACTTGTTGAATATTTGAATGATATTCATGAAAGAGCATGTTGACTAGTGACTTGTTTCTTTTGCAGAAAAGTGCGCAAGGCACTATAATCGTCAAGATTTCTACTATGTGGCTAACGAGAAGAGAGAAGGGCTTGTGTGTGACGACAAGAAGTAACCAAAGGGGCTAACTATAGAAGAGAGGGGATCTACTTGGGAAGGAAGAAGATAGTAGGAGGGCCCATGTGCAAACATCAAAATCTGCCGTGAGGGGATCAAAATCCCTAGGTCACTACACAATTCCCCTCGAGCCTGGCATCTCCATCTCCCTCACCCGCCTTCTCCACCACCGGCCGCTGCCGCGGCCAGGCCGGCGCGGCGGTGCGCCCACCAGCGCTACCCAGCCATCCATCCGCGCCATCCATCACCAGCACCACCGCACCCAGCGCCACCATCTCACCATCACTCACCAGCGCCTCCGGCCACCACCGCCCTCAGCATCAAGCGCCACCTCGCGCGCCCCATCAGACACGAGGTCGCGGAGGCGTCTGATCCCTCGCGCGAGCCCTCTCTCCTCCGCGCGCCTCGACCCTGCTGACTCTCCTTCCCTTTCCCCCTGCTGCTTCTTCCCTTCACGCTGCTACTGCTCCTCTTGCTGAAGCCTTTCCCCCGTGTCTCGGCTGACCTTCTGCTCCTCCTCTTGTTGCCGCCGCTGCTACTCTCCATCGCCAGATTTTGCTACTGCTCCATCCCAAGCTGCTGCCGCTTCTTCTCCAAGCCCCCTTGTTGTCGCTACTCCCTTTCCTTACTGCTGCTCCTTCTTTCTGTACCTCTGCTGCTGATCTTCTTCCCCAAACCGTGCTGCTTCTCTCAACCCCACGCTGCTGCTCCATCTCTCCACTTCCTCCACTTCCCTCCTTCTCTGAACTCGAAGCTGCTAGCTGCTGCTTCTTCCTTGGCCCCCTGCTCTGCTCCTAATCTGAACCATAAACTGCTGCTACTCCCCCTCATTCTCTAAATTTCTGTAGACTTTGTTCATCGGAGAGTATTAGAACAGTGCCCTGTAATACCATATTCGTATTTGTGTGTGTGTGTGTGTGTGTGTGTGTGTGTGTGTGTGTGTAATTCTTGTGAAATATTGCTGTGAGATGATGATGTTTGTTCAGTCCAAAGACACGTGATGTTCATCCTTATTTTGTTGACTAGTGAGAGTTTGTGCTGTCACATTGTGACTCTCATTTAGAATGTATGAGAACTAGCTATATGTTTCATCAATATTCTGTACTTGATGATGATTAGTATCCAGTTTATTGTTCTCGTGATATATATACATATGTGTGTGTTTGTGATGTGATACATTTATGTTCTGTCCTACAACCTTGCTGCTTCCCCCTGTTAATTGTTAGATAGTTATATATATAGGTTCATGTCTTTTTAATTCCTTAGCCGTTTGATGTTTGCTTGTTTTAGCATTTTCTTTCTCAAGCATAATGAAAATATCAAAAAGATAGAGTAAAGATATCTTCATCTCCCTTTGCTTTGTCATTTTCTTTGTTGATGATCCTTGTTAGTGTTAGGTTTATTTTTGGTTTTCATCACCCAATTTGTCTAGTCTAGCTTTAGCCGAGCGTAGTTGCCGTCGCCTAGTCCCTATGGATAGTCCCTATGGAGAACACCTAGTCCCTATGGATAGTCCCTATGGAGAACACGACATCCGTAGTTCGGGCGTAAAACCCCCACTATACTTTCAATTGATCAATGGCGCTTGAGCTAAAGGATGCCGCTGGCCGATATGAGCTTCTCGAGAGAGAAAACCAAGCAAAAACAGCTGACTTTGAGAAGGCCTTACAAGTGGCAAAGGAAATCCTTTGCGGCTGGGAAGCCCTTTTTGTTGTGAACTAAATTCGGCGATCCGAAGTATGCCCCGCTTGATCAAATGTGGAGTTCTCCGGACGCATATTTGGACTTGTCAAAGAGTACTGCTGATGCGACGCAGTTTTTCCAAGACCAAGAAGCCCATGAAGCGGAATGACTGTTCTGGTCGCAGTTTAGGACGCCAAGGCGTCCGCTGCTGTCAAACGAGCAGATGGCCGAATGGGCAGAGCTCCCCAGGATATTCGGACTTGCCATGCAGGCTGTCGTTGACCGGCTGTGGCCTGGGGAACCAAGTCCGGATAGTTATTTTGGTTTGGTGCAACGACTTGTTCGTGCGGTGACGCATATCGACGCTGTCAAGCGGTCGGCGTGCATAGAAGGTGCGCGGATGGCCCTTGCCCGTGTGAAGACGTACTGGGCGAAGATGAAGGCCACCGATATTGCAACAAGGGGTCCTCCCAAGGGCCAGGACTCGCCATAGCACTATTTTGAAAAAGTCTTAGAGGGTGTCCGCTTAATAGAGGGTCGGTGCTCGAAAAATATCATGTTCGAGTAATATGTATTCGAATTGTAAAAACAATGCTTATGATAATTAAGGCTTTATTTATACTTTTGCCCGTAAAGTATTTTAGTGCCTCCTGCGCGGCCGTTTATGTATATATGTATATAACCTGAAAGTTTGCAGTCGTCGGCTTCAGCCCCCTCGCGTATAACGCGGGGGTGTTCGGAAAAGCACTTGATCACACTTGACCCAACGTCTTGGTCCGTTAAGGAGGTGGTAGTGCGGCGAACTAGGCAATCGGACTATAGAGCTTTAACACTTTCACTTAGCCATAGGAGTTTGACGGTGGGGCTACTATATAGCCCCTGGTATGTTCGTGTTTATCTGAATACGGTGCATTTACATACGTGACCGGGAAACCGGTCCTTTGTTAATGCGGAGGAATTGTAAAGATTCTGCTGAGTCATCGAGTGGTTGACCAGCTCTCGCCTTTCATGACTGTCAATTTTCGGCTTTCTCTACTGAGGTGCTCATCTGGATGAACCAGGGCACAATCGCAGTAGTTCTCCCTGTACCACCTTAGCCGATAGAGTGGAAACGTAAGGTAGCAAACACGGGAGCCGGGCAAACCCAACATTTGATCAAAGACATGATTCGGAGCTGATGCATATAAGGCCAAACTCGCGACTCAAGGTACGTGCAGCAATCCGGCATGACGAAAGAGCGCCTGTGGTGAGAGCATAGATCTCAAAACACGCTGGTGGCTACTTCTATAACTTGGTCATTTTAAGTGCCAGGAAAGTATGAAACAACTGTTCTTATGGGGGCATGGCTGCTAGACAAGCTCAGGTTTATCTAACCTGCTACACCTAGGTGTGCGCTAAACACGTTTAGTTTTGTCCGCGGTCTTGAAGACCGATGAGCTGCTAGGCTTGAAAAGACCGCTTCGTGATTCGGCTGCTAGAGTTGCCACGTATTCATCTGTACGAAGAGAACACTCCGTGTTTCCGCTGACCGTGATAACGCCACGTGGACCGGGCATCTTGAGTTTGAGATAAGCATAATGCGGGACTGCATTGAAACGGGCGAAGGTCGTTCTTCCATGTAGTGCATGATAGCCACTTCGGAACGGAGCAGTGTCGAAGATTAGTTCTTCGCTTCGAAAGTTATCAGGAGAACCGAACACAATGTCCAATGCTAGAGAGCCCGTGCAGCGGGCCTCTACGCCTGGTATTACTCCTTTAAAGGTAGTGTTGCTTTGGTTGATTCTTGATGGGTCTATCCCCATCTTGCGGACAATGTCCTAATATATCAGACTGAGACTACTGCCCCGTCCATGAGGACTCTAGTGAGGTGGTATCCGTCGATTATTGGGTCGAGCACTAAGGCAGCCGAACCCCCGCGACGGATACTTGTCGGATGATCCCTGCGATCAAAGGTGATCGGGCAGGCCGACCATGGGTAAAATTTGAGGGCGACGGGCTCTACATCATATACATCCCGGAGTGCGCGTTTGCGCTCCCTCTTTGGGATATGAGTGACATAAATCATGTTCACTGTTTTGACCTTCGGTGGAAATTTCTTCTGTCCCCCTGTATTCGGATGGCGGGATTCGTCCTCGTCTTCGCTTTGTGGTCCCTTCCCTTTGTGTTCGGCGTTGAGCTTGCCGGCCTGCTTGAAGACCCAACATTCTCTGTTGGTGTGATTAGCTGGTTTATCGGGGGTGCCATGAATCTGGTAGGACCTGTCTAGAATTTTATCTTGGCTGGATGGACCATCTCTGCTGCCTTTAAATGACTTTTTTCCGTTGACCGGGTCTAGAGCCCCTGAATCCGGCGTTTACCGCTGTATTGTTTGGGCTTTCTTCATTGTTTCAATGTTTGTTTTTATTGCATCATGGTTTTCCATTGCCATCCCTGATTTCGGATGTACCAGGATCACTGGTGCTGCTACGGGCCAACCAGCTGTCCTCGCCCGTACAAAAGCGGGTCATGAGAGTAGTTAGGGCTGCCATTGTCCTTGGTTTTTCCTGGCCGAGGTGTCTGGCCAGCCATTCGTCCCGGACACTGTGTTTGAAAGCTGCTAAGGCTTCGACGTCCGGACAATCGACGATTTGGTTCTTCTTGGTGAGAAATCTGTTCCAAAGCTTACGGGCTGACTCTCCGGGTTTTTGGGTTATGTGACTTAGATCGTCTGCATCCGGAGGTCGGACATAGGTCCCTTGAAAATTGGCCCTGAAAGCGCCCTCGAGTTCTTCCCAGCTTCCAATGGAATTTTCGGGGAGGCTTTTCAGCCAGTGCCGAGCTGGTCCTTTCAACTTGAGGGGTAGGTATTTGATGGCGTGGAGATCATCTCCGCGAGCCATGTGGATGTGAAGAATAAAGTCTTCTATCCAGACCACAGGGTCTGTCGTTCCGTCGCCTCGATGTTTACAAATTTAAACCCTTCTGGAACTTCATGATCCAGCACCTCATCGGTGAAGCACAGGGGGTGTGCAGCGCCCCTGTATTTGGCTATGTCGTGGCGTGGGTCCGACGGTTGTAGTGTTCGGTGTTGGTTCCGAACTGGTAAGCGACCGACATGTTCGTTTGATGGCCATGATCCTGTGCAGGAGCACGTTCCCTAGATCCGTAGATGGATCTATTTATGCCAGCCCTTTTGTCCAGGTCTTCATGTAAATTGTGTTTCTGGTACTTGGTTGCGACCTCCCTTCCTTTATGGGGAGGGGGTGCGGGTTTGTGTGCGGTGTTGTTAGCCGCTCTGTCTCGGCCACGAGGTGGTCGGTCTGGCTGGTCGGTCGTATTGTTTTTCGGCGGCATGGGCGCGATAGCCTCATCGTCGAATTCGGGCAGCAGTTTACATTTGGGATAGCTCTTTGTTTGGCGATTACCGCTGTATTTTTCTTCAGTGTCGAGCACTTCGTTCCATCTATCATTGAGCGTATCCTATGCAGCTTTAAGCCGGTGCTTCTGCTTCTTCAAGCTCCTCGCGGTGGCGATAAGTCCCTGTTGGAGGCGCTCTTGTTCCAAGTGTTTTTCTGGGACGATGAATGCATCGTCATCCAGACTATTCTCCTCTTCGGAGACAGGTTGGTAAGTGGTATCTTCGGCATTGCTGTGATCGGACAGCGGCCCTGGACTGTGTTTGCCTTCTCCTTGCCCGTCCTGCTTCATAGCTAGGTCTGCGGGGTCTTCATTGTCTTCGGCGTCGTCCGGGGTGTTATTTTCTCTCGTGCCGGTATCGCTGTTTTTACCATGGCGTGGTTTAGAGCGGTGCCCCTGACATCGGTGCTTTGGTTTCTTCTCAGGAGGCTTATCCTCAACTGGATCCTTTTCGTCATCGCCATTGTTATCTTTGGGTGTATCCACCATGTATATGTCGTATGAGGAGCTGGTTGTCCAACGCCTTGTGGGCGGTGGTTCCTGTTCTTCTCCCGCATCATCGTCCATACTGTCGATGTCTTCGAAGACGAAATCAAGCATGTCGGTCAAGTCGTCAACAGTGGCTATCAAGTGGGTGGTGGGTGGGCAGCCAAGTTCTTCGTCGTCCGCTTCCCACTCAAGCCGGACATGGTTCGGCCAAGAATCTCCTGACAAGGAGAAAGATTTCAATGAGTTTAACACGTCACCTAAGGGGAAGTGTTGGAAAATGTCCGCGGAGCTGAACTCCAAGATCAGCGCCCAGCTAAATTTGACGGGCGCGGATGTACGCGGTTCGGAGCCTATGGCCGGAGACAAGTCCGAGGTTCCGATGACACAGGCCTCGTTGGAGGTCAGATCTGTGTTGGTCTCTAGCGCCGTTGAGTCTGCGGCTTCCGTGGCGGGGTCCAGCCTCCCGTCCTCGAATGGCACGATCTGCTCTAGATCTAGGGCCAGGACAGTTACATGCGCTATCTCCTGAGCATGGTCCGATGACAGATTTAAGTCATGTTCATCGTGGCTGCAGGGTGCGGCTGTCATGGGTTCGAATCCGTCGAAGACCAAGTCTCCGTGGATGTTGGCGGTGTAGTTCAAGCTTCCAAACCTGACCTGATGGCCAGGAGCATAGCTGTCGGTCTGCTCCAAATGGCCAAACAAGCTGGCCCGCAGTGCGAAGCCACCGAATACGAAGATCTGTCTGGGGAGAAAGATCTCACCCTGGACCACGTAGTTGTAGATGATTGAAGAAGCAATCTAGCCTTATGATGACGATGCAGTGGAACTCTCAATCAATGCACCAATGTCGATGTCAAAACCGGCGGATCTCGGGTAGGGGGTCCCAAACTGTGCGTCTAAGGCTAATGGTAACAAGAGGCGGGGGACACGATGTTTACCCAGGTTCGGGCCCTCTCTATGGAGGTAATACCCTACTTCCTGCTTGATTGATCTTGATGATATGAGTATTACAAGAGTTGATCTACCACGAGATCGTAGAGGCTAACCCTAGAAGCTAGCCTATGATTATGATTGTTCTTGTCCTACGGACTAAACCCTACGATTTATATAGACACCGGAGGGGGCTAGGGTTACACAGAGTCGGTTACACAGAAGGGAATCTACATATCCGAATCGCCAAGCTTGCCTTCCACGTAAAGGAGAGTCCCACCCGGACACGGGACGAAGTCTTCTATCTTCTATATTCATAGCCCAACAGTCCGAGCAATGTATATAGTCCGGCTGTCCGAGGACCCCTTAATCCAAGACTCCCTCAGGCACCTCCTCCTCTAGCTATTCTCTTGATTCGTTTGATCAAGTTTTTATGTTTGACCGATTATCAAGACTGGGATAGCAATTTTTAGGTCCCCTCGAGTTCGAAATGATATTTACCTTGAAGGTACATGGTTTGCAATTTTTTTATACTGTCATTAGTTAATAATGCTAGTTACCTTCAGACTTTTGTATTTGGTTTAATGCTCTTGCACAGCTAGTATACCAATGCTGAAACTTGTTACCTTTACATTTTGTATTGTTAGTTCTTATAGAAATCTTCTAGTGCTAGAGCTTATGGAAATCTGTTCAGTAAAACCATTGTACTGTACCCTGTAATAAAATAACTACTCTATTGTTGCACTAGCCATTGGATTAGTGTATATTTGTACCATTCGAATGGTGTTGCATTAGTGTATGGACATATATAAAGTGTGGCAACCTTTCCCAGATATGTGCTCAAGAAAACTACTACCTGTTTTTCTAAATACTAGACGTTTGGGTACTTCAAACTGAACTGCGAAAACGTCTTATATTAAGGAACAAAGGGTGTAGAGTTCACTCAAATTATCCCGGTAAAGCTAGTCACACCTTTGTTAAAATTAATGTTCATTATGTTATCGGAGGAGGTCTGTATGTTTGTCTCTAATGCCTATCAATTACATACCTGACATCATGATGTAATGTTAAGTCATTTCCTTGTGTACAGTGTCACTGAATTGTCAAGGCGGTGATCACATTTTATTTTAGTTGAACTGCACAAAATATGCTTAAAAGAAGAGGAAAGGTCAGGAATG
This sequence comes from Triticum dicoccoides, assembly GCF_002162155.2. Taxonomy (NCBI): domain Eukaryota; kingdom Viridiplantae; phylum Streptophyta; class Magnoliopsida; order Poales; family Poaceae; genus Triticum; species Triticum dicoccoides. The sequence goes on along the minus strand of NC_041393.1, from coordinate 444,416,506 downwards.
GCTCAATTTTTCAGAAAAAACTATGAATGCCTTCCTGACTTCAGCCGATGTTGCCTTATTTATTCCTTTAAACATGTGGCTAGAAACAGTCTGGCTACCTTTTCCCATTAAGAAATTGGAATGCTTATATTTGCGAGTCTATACTTCAACTAGTGCCACTTTTATAGTAATCACACTTTCAATATCTATGCAAACACGGATGCTCGATTTTAGTGGAACTGCACAAAAAGTCCAAATGGTTCAAAATTAGGAGCATGTTTTCTTCCAAACCTTTATATCCAATTGGTGGCATTATGAGCTGGTCATTACGAAGGTACATGGTTTGCTACTATCTTTCTACTCTTTTTGTACTATCATTAGATAGTAATACAATGGTTTGCATGTGAATTTATTGGCAGGGTGGACCTACATTGGAGGTGCAGGACAGGATTCAATGATTGGATGCTCAATTTCGGTTGTATCCATTTCACCTCTTCCATCACCGCGAACATGGATATCCTTGGTTTGATGAAGATAGGCACTATATTTCTGCTCTGAACCAGCAAATCAATTCAGTATGAAATTGTCCAGGGCAAAACATGACTCTATCAAATTGTCCAGTGCAAAACATGACAGATGCTAAGCGTGTAGGACCTTGAAGTATGTCTACAGGGGGGGGGGGTGATTAGACTACTTGACCAATTAAAAACTTAACCTTTTCCCAATTTTAGAGTTTGGCAGATTTTAGCTATCTTGGGACAAGTCAAGCAATCATCACACAATTCAAGCAAGCATGCAAAGAGTATATAGGCAGCGGAAATTAAAGCATGCAACTTGCAAGAAAGTAAATGAAGGGTTTGGAGGATTCAAACACAATTGGAGACACGAATGTTTTTGGCGTGGTTCCGATAGGTGGTGCTATCGTACATCCACGTTGATGGAGACTTCAACCCACGAAGGGTAACGGTTGCACGAGTCCACGGAGGGCTCCACCCACGAAGGGTCCACGAAGAAGCAACCTTGTCTATCCCACCATGGCCGTCGCCCACGAAGGACTTGCCTCACTAGCGGTAGATCTTCACGAAGTAGGCAATCTCCTTGCCCTTACAAACTCCTTGGTTCAACTCCACAATCTTGTCGGAGGCCCCCAAGTGACACCTAGCCAATCTAGGAGACACCACTCTCCAAGAAGTAACAAATGGTGCGTTGATGATGAACTCCTTGCTCTTGTGCTTCAAATGATAGTCTCCCCAACACTCAACTCTCTCTCATAGGATTTGGATCTGGTGGAAAGAAGATTTGAGTGGAAAGCAACTTGGGGAAGGCTAGAGATCAAGATTCATATGGTAGGAATGGAATATCTTGGCCTCAACACATGAGTAGGTAGTTCTCTCTCAGAAAAGGTAAGTTGGAAGTGTAGGTTTGTTCTGATGGCTCTCTCCACGAATGAAGAGGAGGTGGACGAGTATATATAGCCTCCACACAAAATCTAACCGTTACACACAATTTACCAAACTCGGTGGGACCGATTCAACAAACTTGGTCGGACCGATTTAGTAAACCTAGTGACCGTTAGGATTTTCGGTGGGACCGACATGCAACTCGGTAAGACCGATATGGTTAGGGTTAGGGCATAACGTAATCTCGGTAAGACCGAATACATAAAATCGGTGAGACCGACTTTGGTAATAAGCTTTCCAGAGAGTTGGTCAGGTAAACTCGGTGGGACCGATTTGCTCTTTTCGGTGAGACCGAAATGTTACAAAAGGGAAACAGGGAGTTTACATTGCAATCTCGGTGGGACCGATCGCTCACTTCGGTTTGACCGAAACGTTACGAAGGGAAATAGAGAGATTACAATCCCATCTCGGTGAGACCGAGATCCCTATCGGTAAGACCAATTTGCCTAGGGTTTGTGGCAGTGGCTATGACATTAGAACTCGGTGGCGCCGGATAGAAAGAATCGGTGTGACTGATTTTGGCTTTAGGTTTAGGTCATTTGTGGATGTGAGAAAGTAGTTGAGGGTTTTTGGAACATATCACCAAGCACATGAAGCAAGAGGCTCATTAAGCAACACCTCATCCCTCCTTGATAGTATTGGCTTTTCCTATAGACTCAATGTGATCTTGGATCACTAAAATGTAAAATGAAGAGTCTTGAGCTTTTGAGCTTGAGCCAATCCTTTGTCATTAGTATTTTGAGGGATCCACTTTCATCATCCATGCCATGCCATTCATTGAGCTTTCCTGAAATAATAGTCTTGGAATAGCATTAGCTCAATGAGCTATATGTTGTTATAAATTACCAAAACCACCTAGGGATAGTTGCACTTTCAATCTCCCCCCTTTTGGTAATTGATGACAACATATAGATCAAAGCTTCGAAAAATGATAATAAGATTGAAAAACATCGTCGCTTTGAGAAGTATGTGATAAGCAAGAGCCCCCCCTAAATTTGTGCATAGTTTAGGATTTGCTTTGGACTGCAAATGCACAAGGAATTAGGCTCATGGGTTACTCTTCCATGTCACATACATCTTGGTGGAGCGCTCAAAATGATAAAGATTGAATACATGCACTCATCACCAAGCAAAGTGAATGATCACATATGGATAGGTAAGATAATATCATCAAACATGCATAAGTGTAGCTTATGATCAAACACATGATCATCAATGTCTCACAAAAACAACATAGTATCTCAAGCAATCAAAAGCAAACGAAGTTTAACCACCAAAGCAAGAGAGAACAAACAAAGCAACACACACTCTCTCTCTCTCGAAGCCTATGATCTATACATTTTTCTCCCCCTTTGGCAACAAGTTACCAAAAAGTTCATAGAAAATGCATAGTGCTAGATCGACTCTCAGGCTTGATCTTCAGGTGGTGGTGTCCGGAGAACTCCCAGAATGAAGGCTTCAGTTGAAGTGGATGGAGCTGGAGCTGGTTGCACTGGAGCTGTAGGAGCTGTAGCTGGTGCAGATGATGTGGCTCTGGTGTCTATCACAGGCACTGCAGCTGACCTCTGAGCTCTAGGCACTCTGGCAAATACATTAGTGGTAGTCTTGCCCTTCCTCTCCTGCATGTCATCCTGTAGCTGCTCCACAACTGACTGAATCTCAGTTACTTTGACATCTAGATCATAGAATTTTTGGTCCCTGATTCTTTCCAAGCTCTTCTGATTTTGAGTGAGGGTGGCCAATCCCTTCTCAATCCTCAGTGTTGATGCTATCAAGTAACCAAGCTGCTCCTGCTTGTTCTTCAAAAAGTACTCAGATGCCTCCTCTTGAGTTGGCATCTTGGCAGCCTTCTCTTTTCTTTCCTTCTCCTTCTTCTCTTGAGCTTGTACTGATGATGGTTCATTCTCATTCATGACAACCTGATTGTCCTCAAAGTCTGGATAGAGAGCAAAATGCTCCTTATCAAATAGATATTTTCCTGTGCCCAATTTTGAGTTAATCAACTCCTGAATCTGAGGGGCATATCCACAACTTCTCTTTTGGTCTGCTGCAGTCCTCTTAATGGTCTCAACCATAAGGCTCATGACCTTGAATTTCCGTGGCACATCAAACAAATGCAACATGTTGATTGCATGCCCTCTAATCATGTTGTGGTCACCAGACTTAGGCAACAGAGTGTGCCTTAGGATCCAGTTGATAGTTGGCAGCCCTGACAGAAGAAAGTGGACTGACCCAAACTTATGTGTCTCTATAGCTTTGTCTGGGATCTCCTTGTACATGTGTGCCATGGAATTGTGGTCCATCTTATTCTTGGCATAGACATCCAAGTCATCTTCACTTTACTTGGGGGCATTTATCAGTTTTGCCCATTCCTCAACAGTTGACTGGTACCTTGTACCTTCAGACATCCAAACTATCCTCCCATCTGGATAGAAGTGTGTTGTGGAGTAGAATTGCATAATGAGTTCATCATTCCAGTTGGTGAGCTTTTGCCCAACAAAATCTGCAACTCCACAAGCAACAAAACTGTCTTGCACTCCAGGATAGTGTTCTTCATTCTCTTTCATGTAGGTCCAGTCGACCCACCTCATATCACACACTATGGGATTCTTGTCCAACAAGATTGTCTCATAGAAGTCCTGCTGTTCCTTTGTATGGAACCTGTAATCAACAGCAGTCCTTCTCCTTGTGGCATATGGATCTGTCATCCTCCATAGCCTCAACCCTGAGTCTCTTCTGATTTTCATGTCCTCAGCCACAGGAAGGGCATCATTATGGTCTGGTATCTTGGGCTTGAGCTTCCTCAGGACTTGTCCTTCTTCATCTTCCTCATCAGCAACTTTAGGCACTGGGGCCTTGTTCTTCTCAGCAGCTGGAATACTCCTGGTATTCCTCTTTGGTGCAAGCTTGGGCTTGGGGGCAGCTTTAGGTGCTTCCTTGGGCTTTGATGTTGCAGCCCCTGACTTAATAGCATCACCCATAGGCTTTTGTGCCTTGGGTGCTAGTGCAGCAATGTCTTCTTCCTCATTAGAATCTCTCCTCATAGAGGGATTTCCAAGAACCTGGGCAGTAGTGGTTCTGGCTCTCTTCTTCTTCTTATCTTGTCCAGCAGCTTCATCTTCTGATTCCATGGTACTTCATAGTTTCTCCAGTGGGAACTTTCTTGGGTTTGGAAGTTGTGACTCTCTTTGCAGGTGCCTCTTTGGGTTCAGACTTTTCAGGCACTTGAGTAGATCCTCTGACCTTCAGCATAGGTGTCCTCTTGGCAGGAACCTTCCTATTGAGTCCAGGTTTAGTGTTGTTTGCTGAGGCATACTCCTTTTTGAGCACTACCTTCTTGGAGGTAGCCTCATCCTCTTCTGCTCTATAATCCTCATCCTTAGAATCTGAGGTTCTCTTCTTCCTTGTCCTAGTGGCAGCTTTAGGCAGATTGCTTGGGGTGCTCCTGCTGCCTTCATCTGAAGTGCTAGAGGGACTAGTGCCCTCACTCATGTGATTGTGCTCCTCTGACATGTTCTGACTATCACTTTGGTCTGACATGCTGCAAATCACTGACTGCTGACCCAGTGAAGAGTTATAGATGAGATAGAGTGGATGAGCATCACAAAATGCAGAGATTTTTGCAAAAGAATGATTTAAAAATTCAGTTTTAGTTTTCCACAGAAAGCATTTCGGATCAACCGATTTTCAAACTCGGTGATACCGAAGCCGTTTTGGAACCTAAACTGATGAACTCGGTTGGACCGAGTCACAGTTCGGTGGCACCGAGACTGCTAGGGTTTCACAAAGTCCTAAAATCGGTCTCACCGATTAGCAATTCTCGGTCAGACCGAGAGTTACTAGTGCAATGGCGTTAGCCAAATCGGTGGGACCGAGTTTTTCAACTCGGTGGGTCCGAGATGGTTTCGGCGGAAACCTAACCCTAAATTTTCGAATCTCATCTAATCTAAGGATTGATAGGAGTGTTTCAATTGTGGCAAGAATCATTAAGAACACAATGTGCTAGGAATCAGACGAGGATAGCACTGTGATCGATTTCATACCCTAGCTTGGCGATGAACTTGCTACGGCGGCAACGGCGGGGGTGAATTCCGTTGACGGCGGCAGAGACCAGCGACAGGAGGCGGCTGGCGACGAGGAGACGATCCGGAGACCCTGGAGGCAGAGCGAGCTATTGCGCGGGCGAAGAGGTTTGGAGAAATTTCCAAATTTTTGCCCGTGACTATATATAGCCCGACCCTGTCGGTGTGACCGAGTGGAACAACTCGGTGGCACCGAGATGCATAACTGTGTACAGTTACAGCAACTCGGTGTGACCTAAAAGTTCAAATCAGTTGCACCGAGATTGAAAACCTAGATCGACTTAGTGATTCGGTAGGACCGAAATGGAGGAATCGGTCAGACCGAAAATCACAAAGAAGTTTTGGAAGTTTAAGTCTATGACGAATCGGGGACTCCGAGTGCTCCTCACACAGAGTGGTTTGAATCTGACTTGATCAAATTTTGTGATGTAGCATGAATAGAGTTTGAGACGAGAAAATCATAGATAGCTAGAGAAGGTTCTTAGGCATTCTTGTCCATCCACTTGGCAAAAAGAGAAAGAAGCCAATCACTCAAAACAACAAGTGGATGTCCTTGAATGAGTAAAATATGCACCAACATGCTCACACAATAAGATGGAAAATGAAATATGTGGCAAAACATGCACAACCAATTCTAGCATCTATCAAACAATTGGCGATGACTAGGTCATCTATATATGAGTATATTGACTTAGGAGTCAAATGAAAACATTTAATCATAGGTCATACTCATCGTTTAAGCTCAAGTGGGGTTACCACTTTTACATAATGCATTGATGTGTTCACACCATTAGAGTTGCTTTGACTCAATTCTTAGAGTTAAGCTCCCCCTAGATGTGAGATCCCCTTTTAGAGGGATGAACTAACCTTGGGTTTTGTCGATGATGACTTCATGTAGGTGTTGAAGATGTGGATGCTCAATGTTGATGTAGATCATTTGGAGCAATCCTTTGGAGTGAATTGCACTTTCAACTTACCTACATGGGTTAGTCCCACAAGGAACAAACAAGAATATCCATAGACATAGAGTGATGCACACACAAGATGATGTCCATGAAATCATTAGGTTACCTTGTCCCTTGCCTTACCAGCATGAGGGTTTGTTACTCCTTGAACTAGTGCACGATGTGGAGGTTGATTGCACTTGTCGTTGCCAAAAAGATATGAGTGAAGAATGTTGGCGGAGTCACCCTCAAGAACTCTCTAGTTCTTCTTCTTCGGGATCCACATCATCTTGATGGGAATCCTTGGAGTTGTAGTTATACTTGATGAAGTAGAACTTGACGTAGTCTTGGGAACCCACTTGACCGAGACCTTAGGTGCTTCTTCAAATGCATCAATCTCTTCTTGAAGCTTGTCCTTGCCTTTGTTCGTGTGGTCTTGTGGTGGAAGATCATCTTGTGCTTGTGTTCCTTTGAGGGAAGTAGGATCATACTTCTCTTGTTGAGGAACAAACTTCGTCTTGGGGTATTGATCTTCTTCCCACTCAACTCCATTGGCATTGAACTTTCGTTCAAAACCAACACCTTGATTCTTTCGGTGCCTTCCTTGCTTGCGTACAATTTCCTCGAATTGCTTACTCCCGGCAAGGCTCGTGTAAACACCTTTCTCTATAATTCCCTTCAATAAGCTATTTTCTTGCTCAAGTGTAACTTGGCTAAGAGAATCATTAGTGGAATCAAGAGAACCACTAGAAGCAACAATATTGGATTTGACATTATTATTGTTACTACTAGAGGAAAAATCTTTCTTGTACTTGTTACTAGACTTGACTTGAGGCATGTAAGTAGATAAGAGCAAACGCATGTAAGAAGAACTTTTCTTATAGAGATCATCATTGATGGCTTTTAAGAACTCATGTTCTTGCTCAAGATTGATCTTTTCAAAGCGTAACTTCTCATGAGCCCTTAAAAGTTCTCGGTGATCTTCGAAGATAGTTTCATGAGCTAACTTAAGAGTGTTGAGTTCTTTAGTTAGTAGCTCAATCTTCTCCTTATCATTGTCATTCGTTTTATCTTGATTAGCATGATTAATTGATGTTTCATCATAGTATTCATCACTAGAGTTGTTAACAAGTAAATTATCATCCACAAGTAAGTCATCTTCATCACTATTGAAATCAACATACTCAGGATGTGTTACCTTTGGACCTTTGGCCATGAAGCATCTTCCAATTCCTTCATTTGGTGAATCAAATGTCATAGGAGTTGGTTGACACAAGTGCTAGACCGGCTACACCTTCATCTTGAGTATGTTCGGAGTCGGAGTGATAGCTTCTCTCGGAGTGATTGTCGGAGTCGGAGCCGGATACCCATTCACCAACATGAGCTTGATGTATTTGTTTTGTGTAGCTCCTTGATGACTTGTCCTTCCTTTCCGAATCCTTGCTTCTCTGTGAGGGTCTTCGTTCATAAGGATCATCTCTCCTCCTCCTCTCTCTCGGTGGTGATTCTTCTCTTTTGCTTCTTCTTTTTGGAGAATCTTCTCTTCTTTTGTAGGGTGCCGTACACTCATTGGAATAGTGTCCGGGTCTCCCACAATTGTAACAATTTCGCTCTCGACTAGAAGATCTTTTGTCATTGTAAGACCTTGACTTGGAGCTTCTTTCCTTGCTTCTACTCTTGTAGAATTTGTTGAAGTTCTTCACCATTAAGCTCGATTCTTTATTGAAGGTTTGTTTCTCACTTGATGATGTGGGGGCTTCACTTGAGGCTTTGTAAGCACCACTTGACTTGTTGTGAAGTTCCTCCTTATCCTTAAGTGACATCTCATGAGCAACAATTCTTCCAATGACTTCGGTTGGCTTGAGATCTTTGTAGTTTGGCATCATTTGGATCAATGCGCACACGGTATCATACTTTCCATCCAATGCTCTTAGGATCTTCTTGATGATGAATTTGTCGGTCATCTCTTCACTCCCTAAGCCGGCAATCTCATTTGTGATAAGTGCAAGCCTAGAGTACATTTCAACGACACCTTCACCATCCTTCATTTTGAACTTGTCAAGCTGACTTTGGAGCACATCCAACTTGGATTCCTTGACGGAGTCGGTACCTTCATGCATATCAATCAAAGTATCCCAAATTTCCTTTGCATTCTCAAGACGGCTGATTTTGTTGAATTCTTCGGGGCACAATCCGTTGAAGATGATATCACAAGCTTGAGCGTTGTATTGCAGCATCTTCAATTCTTCCGCATTAGCTTCACGGTTCGACTCTCTCCCATCAAAGAATTCACCTTGCAAGCTAATACAAATAATTGCCCAAACGGCGGGGTTATGTCCGAGAATATGCATTTTCATCTTATGCTTCCAACTAGCAAAATTATTACCATCAAAGTAAGGACCTCTAAGGTGATAATTTCCCTCACTAGACGCCATACTCTCCTAGGTTGTGAAACCAAGGCTATGACCACCAAAAGCTATGGAAATCAAAGCAAATGGAGACCAAAGCTCTGATACCACTTGTAGCACCTTGAAGTATGTCTAGAGGGGGGGGGGGTGATTAGACTACTTGACCAATTAAAAACTTAACCTTTTCCCAATTTTAGAGTTTGGCAGATTTTAGCTATCTTGGGACAAGTCAAGCAATCGTCACACAATTCAAGCAAGCATGCAAAGAGTATATAGGCAGCGGAAATTAAAGCATGCAACTTGCAAGAAAGTAAAGGGAAGGGTTTGGAGGATTCAAACGCAATTGGAGACATGAATGTTTTTGGCGTGGTTCCGATAGGTGGTGCTATCATACATCCACGTTGATGGAGACTTCAACCCACGAAGGGTAACGGTTGCGTGAGTCCATGGAGGGCTCCACCCACGAAGGGTCCACGAAGAAGCAACCTTGTCTATCCCACCATGGCCGTCGCCCATGAAGGACTTGCCTCACTAGCGGTAGATCTTCACGAAGTAGGCAATCTCCTTGCCCTTACAAACTCCTTGGTTCAACTACACAATCTTGTCGGAGGCTCCCAAGTGACACCTAGCCAATCTAGGAGACACCACTCTCCAAGAAGTAACAAATGGTGCGTTGATGATGAACTCCTTGCTCTTGTGCTTCAAATGATAGTCTCCCCAACACTCAACTGTCTCTCATAGGATTTGCATCTGGTGGAAAGAAGATTTGAGTGGAAAGCAACTTGGGGAAGGCTAGAGATGAAGATTCATATGGTAGGAATGGAATATCTTGGCCTCAACACATGAGTAGGTAGTTCTCTCTCAAAAATGGTAAGTTGGAAGTGTAGGTTTGTTCTGATGGCTCTCTCCACGAATGAAGAGGAGGTGGAGGGGTATATATAGCCTGCACACAAAATCTAACCGTTACACACAATTTACCAAACTCGGTGGGACCGATTCAACAGACTCGGTCGGACCGATTTAGTAAACCTAGTGACCGTTAGGATTTTCGGTGGGACCGACATGCAACTCGGCAAGACTGATATGGTTAGAGTTAGGGCATAATGTAATCTCGGTAAGACCGAATACACAAACTCGGTGAGACCGACTTTGGTAATAAGCTTTCCAGAGAGTTGGTCAGGTAAACTCGGTGGGACCGATTTGCTCTTTTCGGTGAGACCGAAATGTTACAAAAGGGAAACAGGGAGTTTACATTGCAATCTCGGTGGGACCGATCGCTCACTTCGGTTTGACCGAAACGTTACGAAGGGAAATAGAGAGATTACAATCCCATCTCGGTGAGACCGAGATCCCTATCGGTAAGACCAATTTGCCTAGGGTTTGTGGCAGTGGCTATGACATTAGAACTCGGTGGCGCCGGATAGAAAGAATCGGTGTGACTGATTTTGGCTTTAGGTTTAGGTCATTTGTGGATGTGAGAAAGTAGTTGAGGGTTTTTGGAGCATATCACCAAGCACATGAAGCAAGAGGCTCATTAAGCAACACCTCATCCCTCCTTGATAGTATTGGCTTTTCCTATAGACTCAATGTGATCTTGGATCACTAAAATGTAAAATGAAGAGTCTTGAGCTTTTGAGCTTGAGCCAATCCTTTGTCATTAGTATTTTGAGGGATCCACTTTCATCATCCATGCCATGCCATTCATTGAGCTTTCCTGAAATAATAGTCTTGGAATAGCATTAGCTCAATGAGCTATATGTTGTTATGAATTACCAAAACCACCTAGGGATAGTTGCACTTTCAAAGCGGAAGAGACGTGTTTAAAATGAAAATACAAGGTGGGGTATATGTTTCCTAGCTGCTTGATATTTGTGCAGACAGAGATGTCTGGCCATTGCTATTTGACAAACAAACAAAGTGACCGCAATTTTGGTTGAACTGCACAAGAGAATAGTTTAGTCACTGCACCCAGTGCCATTTGAAAATAGACACAGAAAGATTGGATAGTCACTTCATGGACTACATAAAATTAGTACTATATTATTTATTGGCCAACACTAGGTGCTTCATTGCTTTGGTCTGATTATACAATGGGCATCATTTTGCCCAAGTTAAAGTTTGTATTCTGAAAATAGTCTCGCCGTGTGATCGAGAGAAGACCAAATCATATTGTAGTGGATGTTCCTCCATCATGTGTGGTTCACTCTCATGGTTCTAGCTGTTGGTGAAACCACTTACATTTGCAAGAGGAATTGTAGACTTCACAAACAAATTTGTCTTTCACTCTATACTGAATGTTGGCCAAGAGAAGCATCCATGTTAGTAGGAAGAACAAATGTTTTTTCTAGATCTTTGCTTTTGGAGCTACACATTTGTATATGATCTGTGAATCATTGAGATGCATTAACATGCTGATCTTATGTATGGGAATCGTACTAGTTGGTTTTGAATTTGGGATACTAATGTGAACATATTACAATGCCAGGCTTGTGAGTGTCGTGTGAACATTTCAAATGGATCGGCTCTTACTGCTGTGCACAACATGATCTTTATTTCTGAGTTCTCAGTGTTTACAAGATACTAACAGTTTCTTATTTCGTTTCGCTCAGTGTTTACAAGTTACTGATCGATCACTAGCTAGCCTACTAATGCGCTCCTGGCAGTTTTAGTTGCGACGCAAGATTCGAAGTGGCAGTTTTTTGAATAAAAATGCCTACCTCTGAAGAAACTAACAAGCTGCTCTGAAGAAAATGCCATGCGAATCTGAAGAAACTGCCAGCAAAAATGTTCGCAAATGCCTTATCTCCCAGCAAATGTTCATCAGCTAATGCGATCGTACACGTACACCATCCAACCTACTCGATCCTACACATACACTATCCGACCTACTCGATCCTACACGGATAAATAGCGGATCACGCACGTACTATCTCCTTTCCGGTTTGCAGGGCTCAATTCAAGAAACGACCTACTCGATCCTACACGAATAAATAGCGGATCACACACATACTAGTACCTCCTTTTCGGTTTGCAGGGCTTAATTCAAAAATCTCACCAACCAAGGTACTCCCTCCGTCCGGGTTTATTAGTCCCGTGAGCCAAAGCAGCAAGACCAAGGCATGGCAATAATTAACTGCATGAACTAATTAATTCCAGCAATTTAAGTGGTTGCATGCATGCCCTCGGCTGCGACTCGTTGCATGCTGCTCCGCGTACTGGCTGCGAGTGATTCTGAGTGGCTGCATGCAGCCGGCCGTAATTAAGGCAGCTAACCGATGCAAAAAAGATGCGCTTTAATTGTTGCAGGCCTTTTAAATCCTTGGAATCATTATTGACAAGGAGGGAGTACCTCATCTGGATGATTTGAGTGCACTTGTTTGACCGTCATGCCGGCATACGACCTAGCACGGACAGGACGGGACAACATAGTCATAATTTCAGTTTTTCTAGTTTTTCACGGCAAGATGGCATGCTAAGCCATGCCTGCTTATGCATTGAATACCGATGAACGCGATGACCGTCGCGTTCGCGACACGCTGGTTCACCTACCTTTCACCTATAAGTACTGTTTCCCGGCCTTCTCCGATGGCACCATCACCCAACTCTCCCTATCATCATAAGCCCCCACCGACCCGACGTCGCTCACCACTTATCCTCACTCTCCCCATGTCCGCCATGCCCCCGCCCGTCCGTGATAGGCGACGCCGGAGGCGGCCACCGCCGAAACTAGTGTTCTGTTTTTCACCGGAAGGCAGACGGGGCATTCTATAAGTTTTTAGATGGCAATGCAGAGTATGAGGAGATGTTGGAGCGCGACCGCCTGGCGGAGGATCAGCGTATCGCCGATTTGCGCCGCTAGTGGGACATGGAGCAGCAGCGCACCGACGCTCTGAGTCGCGAGCAGAGCGCCCGCAACTGGGCCGACTAGGTGGAGGCCGGCACCCGACAAATAGCCCTGGAGGCTGTCGGGCAGGCACACGTACGCGACATCGAATTTTACTACCAGCTCGTCAAATGGGTTTCCCGCTTAGAAGCCGAAGCTTCGGTGGACCATGCCGGCATGGAAAGGGCCAAGCACGAGCAATGCGCCCTATCGCACCTCTGGCAAGTCCGAGGCGAGGCGGAGGACGCCGATGCCGGTGTTTAGCGTGTACCGCAGATGGCGGCCGACATCATCTAGTTAGCTAAGAGTAAGTTAGTACTTGTACACTACTAGAGTATTAATGGGAGTAGATAGTTAACTTGGCTATGATGGTTGTCAACGTGGAAGTTCAGTACTCTATATCTGGATCAGACTTGTTACTTTGCTCTAAATGTTGAACTTTCGTTTAAACATATGGAATGGGCTGTTATTTTTTTAAATGGGTTGTACTTGTCCGCTACGGGTTTAGGGGCTGACTTGTGGGCCTACCAGGTTGACGCGTACACAATCAGGAGATGATTGTACGTGGAGAGGATGACAGCAGGGACCTACCAAGGTCATGGCAGTACACAAGCAAGTGCCTCCTTATTTCAAGCCAATAAAAAAATGGTTCCTCCTAATGGATTTCTGACATCTGGGTCCCATGCTATTGTCAATGTAGTCAATAAACGAGAGAATTGCACAACGAGCGGCTGACACCAGGGACCCGCAGCTCGCCCAGTTATTTTTGTTTTGGGTTAATTTGATAAATGCCACTCCAAATCTGGTGATTCTAAGAAATGCCTCTGCAATTTCCAAACTCTGAAAAATGCCATTTCATGCCATTTCCAGTGGCATTTTTCGAAGTCTGGAGTGGTGTTTTTCAAAGTTTGCAAATTGAAGTGGCATTTTCCAAAGTTTGCAAAAATTGCAGTGCCATTTTTCATAGTTTGGAAATTGCAGTGGCATTTTTATGAATCGCCATAATTGGAGTGGCATTTATCTAATTTGTTTTTGAGACGGAAGCAGGGTATCAACTAGGCTGTGCGGGGCACTCTGGCCTGTCTAGACAACCTTTTCTTTTATGTTTACCACAGACCAACCCAGTAGTTTTTTTTCTTTCTGAAAATGGCTAGCCTAGTTTTTTTGTGATTTGTCAAGTAAGTCGCTTTGTTAGGCCTGTTGGGCAGCAAATCTTTCAAGACGAGGAGAGCTTCATTTGGCTGGTCGAGAAAATGGCCTATCAGCAATGAGAAATGGGCTATACATTTTTGAAACACATCAAACCGAAATTAGTTTCAAATTTCTTTTCTTTTTTCATTCTGACATTTTAAATTGCATTGATTTTTATGCGTGGACAATTTGTTGGATTTTATATTGATATACATTTATTTTTAAAATCAGTTTGAATGTGACTCGAAATTTCGGGATTAAAAACTGTTCGGAGCGCACCGAAATATGCAAAATTTTGTATAATTTATTAACCGTGGCCACAATATGGGCTGTAATGCTAACAGAAAGAATATGGGCTCCAAAAAAACCCTTAAGAATTAGCAATGGGGTGTAAATTATTAGAAATAATGGCAGATGGGCTGTATGCTATTTTTCACAGATTTGAGGCTTTCTGTCACGACCAGTTTTTCAATAAAAAGCTTATTGAGCAACCGACCTTTATATAGACCAGTATAGGAAAATCCTCCTTACTAGTAGACAAATCCTTGATACAGAAATCCAGTAGTATTAAATATTATACAGGGTTGAGCTGAGGTTGTTCAACAATTTATTACAAGCACGCCAATATTTTACATAAGGGCGGATATGACACAAGGGTGTGGTGGTATACTACTGGCTCGGTATAAAAGTGGTGGTGGATATGTCACAGTGGAGTGGGTAACAAGACTCCTATTATTGCAGCTCATCGAGCATCGAAGTGAGGCTCGATGAATTTATTCGGGTAGCGGAAGCGGATATAATACAAGTGACCAAATCCAGGATCGCACGGGACTGACTGGGACTCCTCTAGGCGTTAGACTCGCTATCGTACTCTTCATCCAAGAGATCGCCTTCGTCAACATCTGGCCAAATCAACAAGCCAGGTGAGTACTTTGAATGTACTCGCAAGACAGTTCAGACATAAGATATAACAAATGCAAACATGATGCACCATGAGCAGTTAGCAATGCACACTCAAGTAATATATTTGCACGGCATGTAGAATAAAAAGGAAGTCAGGGGGTAATCCTCCCAAAATCCCATAAAATAACTGAAAACCGATCGGGTGTCCGAAGCGACACCTCGAAAGGTGAACTAAATAAATTAACATGCCGCAGTCGGGCGTCTGGGCGACACCACATAAACGGCTTATATTAAAAGGTAAATGACAGTGCGTGCCATAGTCGGACGTCTATGCGACATCTCGGAAAGGGCTTATAATGAAAGTAAATAACATCGATGCCACGGTCGGACGTCTGAGCGACATCTCGGAAAGGGCTTATAATGAAAATAAGTAACAGAGATGCCACAATTGGACGTCTGAGCGACATCACGTAAAGGGCTTATATTGAAAGTAAACAAGAAGAGTGCCATAGTCGGACGTCTGAGCGACATCACAGAAAGGGCTTATATTGAAAGTAAATAGCAAGCATGCCACAGTCGGACGTTTGAGCGACATCACAGAAAGGGCTTATATTTCATCATTTATATTCAATAAATTCATGAAGATATGTCACTCACAGGAAATACTCAGCACATGATAATAAACCGGTTAGTCCAACCACAGGAATAAATCATTAACCGTACTAAACACTCATGTTTGTTCATCGGAGTTTTGTCACTGAGACTGATACTGACAAATATAGGTTGAACACAGTCGTTGATCAAGATACGATTACTTGAATGATTTTGACTCTGCAGAGTTTGTACTATTTAACCACAGCCAATGGATTTCAGTAGTCACGAAGGACTAGTTCCGTTTACGGTATTTCAGTAGAAACACATCTAACCAGTACACACCCATTTCCACCTCACGATGCCAGGAATCACCCTAGGCAACATTCAAGAAAAACTTTGAGACGGGGAGGCTACAACCTCGAATAGCATGGGATCAAATTTATATACGCGCGCTCTAAGGGGTGCCCCCTCTCGGTCCCAACCGGAAACACCCATGCCCCCTGACCGGATGACTGGCTTTAATCCAGGGCCATGGAACCCTCATCACGGCCTCTCTATCTGGTGTGTACGAGGAAAGCGGTTTGCAACTTACTAAACCATATTCTTTGCAGAAAACATGTGGTAGCACAAAAGGAAGGAATGGATGATAACGTGACTTGATCCACGTTAACACTGGAGTTAAATGGTTTGGCATAAGACTGGCATGCTACAACACTGCCATCTTACCACCTCTCATGTCACCACATGATCATGTAAACTCACATCAAAAAAAGCATATGGAGTTTCGAAGCTTACTTGCATCAGCTTTGCATGCAATATAATACTTACTGCTATATATATGAACATGCCATAAACTAGCTACTCAAAGCAAACATGCAAAACACTCATCATATCAAAGGTTCAAACATTCTTGCCTGGTTCGGAGTAGTCAGAGTCTAGCTCGGTGAAATTCGCGGTTCCGTCACCTCCTCAGGTATCTACGGTATACAGAAAAATATGTTCTAACGTAAATACCGTGTGTGCACAAAAAGTGCTCCAAATATTTTTCAAATAAATATGATAAAAAACTAGATAGAAAAATAAAGGTGACAGAAAAAGAATCACTCAAAAATTGTTTACTGTTTAAAAGATATTAAAGTTTTAGCCCAGGGACTTGTCTGTAATGAAACAGAAACTTTCCAGGGGGCTGAAAAGAAAAAGCCAGAAAAACGTTTCAGACCGAAAGCGTATTTGCCCGAAGGCGCTTTCCAGAGAAAATGGTTCGAATAAAACAGAGAGGCTGATGAGGGGGTCCTACTCGTCAGGTTTGAAAGTTGGAGGGAGAAGACAGAGCGCGCCGGCGCCCGAAGGCTGCGGTGGTCGCCGACGGCGATCCACGGCGAGTTAGGAGGAGCGAAGGTGTAACGCCCCGGATTCGATGTGCCAGGTGTCCGCCAGTTATTCGCCGTCGTTGCCATGTCATTTGCTTGCGTGTTGCACTTTGCCATGTCATCATATGCATTTCGTATCATGTCATCATGTGCATCTCATTTTGCATACGTGTTCGTCTCATGCATCTGAGCATTTTCCCCGTTGTCTGTTTTGCAATCCGGCGCTCCTATGTCATACGGCGTTCCCCTTTCGTCTCTCGTTGTGAGCGGGTATTAAACTTTCTTGGAATGGCCCGAGGTTTGCCAAGCGGCCTCGGTATAGCACTGGTAGACCGCCTGTCAAGTTTCGTGTCATTTGGAGGTCGTTTGATACTCCAACGGTTAACCGGGTAACCGCAAAGCCCTCTTTTGGTTGCAGCCCAACACTCCTTTCAAAGTGGCCCAAAACCCAGCAAACTCCCCTCCATGCTCTCGGTCGTTCGATCACGATCGCGTGGCCGAAAACCGCTCCTCATTTGGACTCTCCTAGCTCCCTCTACCTATAAATATGTGGCCTCCCCCCGAAATTCCCGGTCCAAACCCTAGCCTCGCTCCTCCCCGCGCCGCCGGAGACGTCCGCCCGCGCCCGGACATGTCCGCCCTCGCCCTCGCCCAACCGCAGCGCGCCACGTCGCCCTCTGCGTC
>NC_041393.1:444392025-444398827 GCF_002162155.2 Triticum dicoccoides | reverse complement strand
CCGCCCGAGCCCGCCTCCCGCGGAAGCCCCGCCGCTCGCCGGCCGCCTCGCCGCCGCCACTGCCGGCCGGCGCCGCACCGCTCCGCCGCCGCCCCTGCTCCCTCCGCCGCCCGCGGGCGCGCTCCCGCCGCCGCGCCACGGCTCCCCGACGCCCGAGCCCGCGGCGCGCGCCGCCGCCGCCACACCTCGCCGCCCGGCCTCTGCCGCCGGCCGCCGCGCCGCGCGCGCCCTCCGGCGCCGCACCGCGCCGCCGCCTTCCCCACCTCGCCGGCGCCTCCTCTGGCCGGATCCGTGGCCGGGCCGGCCGGATCCGCCGCCCCTGGCCCCTCTCCAGCATCTCCGGCGATGCTCCGGCGCCGCCTCGGTTCGCGTGCCCGAACCCTAGATCCAGATCCGGAGGGTATATTTCTTCTAAGTCCCAGATTATTTACATAATCATGCCATGTTCATCGCATCACATCTCTGCATCCGTAGCTCCGTTTCGTGCGTATAATATGTCAAATTGTTCGTCTCGACGAGTACTTAATTTCATTCCATTGCATCATTTTCATTTGAGCTCATCTTGCTGCCCGAAATGCTATTGGAAGAGTGCATGTTGATGTTAATCTGCTGAAACTGTTATAACTTGCTCATTTATCATTTTTGCCATGATTGATGTGTGCATCCTATGAGGTTGAGCTCTACATGTATGTTGATATATGCCATGCCATCTTTCCAGTGGTGCCAACTATGTATTTTTGTGAGTTGTGTGCTGAGTGTATCAAGCTTGCTAAGTAGGGCACTTGATGTTGCTGTTTTCCTAGCAGATTATGTTATATTTTGTTGCTATGTTAGCATGCTTCTACTAGTCATTGTGGGCATAATCTGGAGATGTCCTATAAACATGTTTTGATCTATATGTCATGCTCTATCCATAAATGCCCCTGGTTGCAATTATAGCCTGCTGGAACATGTTGTAATCTTGCTCTAAAGTTGCTTGAAAATGTTGCTGTCAGTCTGTTAACATTAAGTTCACTTGTTCCCATGTGTTTTCCTAGTGATCCATGCACCCTATGACCTTGCTCTTTCCATTCTTTGCTTCATAAACATGTCTTCTTACTTTTGGTTGCCTTGCCATGCCATTTATTGCTCTGTGGTGAGTGGTTCGAGCTCACGAACATGCCTACTTATTGTTGTTCCTGCCATGTTTGAATCTGTAATATAACTTGCCATGTTTACATGGGTGCCATCTTATCTTCTGATCCTTTTTGGCTCATGGTCAGTAAGGGACTTTTGATCTATGCATTTAGTAGTATCATGCCATGCCTTTTTTGCCATGATATGTTCCTGTAACATGTTGTTTGATAGCTCTAAACATTGGAACCTGATGTTATTTCTGCTAAAGTCTGAAACTGTTATTATTTGCAATCTTACCTTGTATTTTGGAGCATGTTCTAGTGATTTCTGGAGATAGCTCAGTGTTCATGTTTTGTTGTCCTTTACCTGTACTTCATGCCCATGCCTTTTGTTATTACGTTGGGGTGCTGTAGCTTATTGTTTTGATGCTTGCAATATGCCTAGTTGCTGTTATGGACAGATTGTTGCTATGACTTGTATAGAGTGCATGTGTTGAACCGTTGCTCCGTTTTGAGTGTGCTCTATATGAAACTTGCTTGATTTTGCATGTAGCTTCATATTATCATGTTGCATCCTTGTTTTGAGGTGTTTGATTGATGTTTGTATGCATTTTGCATCAATGCCATGCTTAACTTGTGTTGCTCATATCTTCTAGGCCGTAACTCCGAATCTAATGAACTTTATATGTAACTTGACTAGAATTTCGTGTAGATCCTCTTGGTGCTATTTAACTTGCTGTTTAACAACTTGAACATAAGGTTTATTCAGTTCTGGACCAATTTCGAAATATGCATATGAGGACTTATCGGAGTTGTTATATGTTGTTCCCGGCCTCATTTAAACTTGCCTTGATGTGTTGTTCTTGTTTGCATCATCTCTTGCCATGAGTAGCTTCATGTAGCTTTGTCATGCATCATGTTTGTTGTGCATCATGTCTTGTCTATGTGTGGTGTGTTTACCATGTTGTGTGCTTCTTCTCGATAGTTCCCGTTTCGTTGCGATCGTGAGGATTCGTTCGTCTACGCTTGGTTCGTCTTCGTGGCTTCATCTTCTTCATGGACTCGTTCTTCTTCCTTGCGGGATTTCAGGCAAGATGACCGCTACCCTGGATCTCACTACTATCATTGCTATGCTAGTTGCTTCGTTCTATCGCTATGCTGCGTTACCTATCTTTTGCTCATCAAGCCTCCCAAATTGCCATGAACCCCTAACCTTTGACACCCTTCCTAGCAAACCGTTGTTTGGCTATGTTCCCGCTTTGCTCAGCCCCTCTTATAGCGTTGCTAGCTGCAGGTGAAGTTGAAGATTTCTCCATGGTGGACAGGTTTTTGGTTGGGATATCACAATATCTCTTATATTATTTAATGCATCTATATATTTGGTAAAGGGTGGAAGGCTCGGCCTTATGCCTGGTGTTTTGTTCCACTCTTGCCACCCTAGTTTCCGTCATACAGGTGTTATGTTCCCGGATTTTGCGTTCCTAACGCGGTCGGGTGATTTATGGGACCCCCCTGACAGTTCGCTTGGAATAAAACTCCTCCAGCAAGGCCCAACATTGGTTTTACCATTTGCCTCACCACCACCTATATTTCCCTTGGGAGTAATTAACCCAAGGGTCATCTTTATTCAGCCCCCCCGGGCCAATGCTTGTCTAAGTGTTGGTCCAAACCAGAGCCACTTGCGGTGCCGCCCCTAGGCAACTTGGGGTATCGTCGGTTGCCGTACGTAGTGTTCATCCGGTGTTGCCCTGAGAACGAGATATGTGCAGCTCCTATCGGGATTGTCGGCGCATCGGGCGGCTTTGCTGGTCTTGTTTTACCATTGTCGAAATGTCTTGTAAACCGGGATTCCGAGACTGATCGGGTCTTCCTGGGAGAAGGTCTATTCCTTCGTTGATCGCGAGAGCTTGTCATGGGCTAATTGGGACACCCCTGCAGGGTATAAACTTTCGAGAGCCGTGCCCGCGGTTATGTGGCAGATGGGAATTTGTTAATGTCCGGTTATAGATAACTTGACACCAGATCCGAATTAAAAGGCATCAACCGCGTGTGTAGCCGTGATGGTCTCTTCTCGGCGGAGTCCGGGAAGTGAACACGGTTTCTGGGTTATGTTTGACGTAAGTAGGTGTTCAGGATCACCTCTTGATCATTGCTAGCTTCACGACCGTTCCGCTTGTTTCTCTTCTCGCTCTCATTTGCGTATGTTAGCCACCATACTTGCTTAGTCGCTGCTGCAACCTCACCACTTTACCCCTTCCTTTCCCATTAAGCTTTGCTAGTCTTGATACCCATGGTAATGGGATTGCTGAGTCCTCGTGGCTCACAGATTACTACAACAACAGTTGCAGGTACAGGTTTATGCGATGATCTTGACGCGAGCGCGATGTTGCTTGTTTTGGAGTTTCTTCTTCTGCTTCTTCGATCAGGGGTTAGGTTCCAGGTCGGCAGCCTGGGCTAGCAGGGTGGATATTGTTTGAGTTTCTGTTTATGATTCATCCATGGTCGGATGTTGTTCTCATGTATGATATATTGTTGTATTCATGTGGCATTGTATGCCTTATGTATGTATCCCCATCTATTTATGTAATGTTGATGTAATGATATCCACCTTGCAAAGCGTTTCAATATGCGGGTCTATCCTTAGTGGGACCTTTGAGTTCCTTTTGGATAGGGTCGCATATTGGGCGTGACAAGTTGGTATCAGAGCCTCGACCGACCTTAGGAGCCCCCCCTTGATTGATCGTGTAGTTTGGCCGTTGTTGAGTCTAGAAGAAAACTGTTTTCGGAGTCTAGTTATATCGGAGATTAGGAGTTCTTTTTACTCCTCTACCCCTTCATTGCTCTGGTGAGGAATCTTGACGTAGGTGTTTTGAATTACTCCTCTTCCCGTTCAAAATTTTCTTTAGGTTCACGCAGTTGGTTTTCCGATCGTTGTCCATCCTCTTTTATCCGGTGCATTTCTCGTCAAGTTGACTCGAGCCTCTTCATCTTTGAGTTCAATCCTCAGTTGTTTTCTTTTCCCACCCGCCCACCCTTCTTCTTCTCGGAACCGGAGTCCATAATCGACTATCCATCCTACTCGTGCGAAGTCTTTGCTTTCTTTCCTCAATGATTTCAACTGGTGTTTTGTCTTCAAGATATTCGTCGGTTTCCCCTTCCAAGTTACCCTTGTTTTCCCTCCCTCCCACCCTCTTCTTCCCGGAGTTTGAGTCAATTCGACCATCTATTTCATTCATACGGAGCCTCTTCAGTCTTTCGTAAATCATTTCAACCGGTGAATTCTCGTCTCGTTTGACATTCTTCATCTCTTTTTTCTTTTTCCGGTGCACTCAATTTAAGTTTTTCGGGTTGATCACATTCTTTCCTTGGATAAAGTGTTTTTCCCTGCTCGTTCGCCTCTCGCCAGTTTATCCTTCCGGAGTGCTCATGACATCTCAAGAGATTCGTCTGTGTTCGAATTAATTCGAGGTTGTCACCTCATTCAAATATTTCAATTGTTCCGGTGCATCATCTATCTGTTCAACAATCCTTTTCAACGGTGTTTTTCTTTTAGTGGGCCCTAACACACATGTCTTTTCCTAGGATCTTACCTGACTCTTCTAATTCCCCCGGAGTCATTCATAATTCTTTTCAAGTGTGACGTAAGAATGAATTTCATCAGTCACATGCCTTCTCCAAGATCGATTTCAAATTCTTTTCATTGTTGGCTCAACCTCTTTGCTTTTCATTCTCCCAGAGTACCTCAGTAATTTTGGTGGTGTTTCTCGTCGTCGTTTGAAGACCGAAGAAGAGTTTTTTCTCTCTAAATTTTGTCCGTTCTCCCGGAGATTCGCGGTGCTAACTCGATGTTATCCTATCAAATTGTTTCAAGTCATGCAAATTCTTTTCACCCATCCGGAGTATGTCAGAAGTTGTTTGCCTGTTTCTTTTCACCGGAGGCCATCATTCCAGAAGAATTCTTTGACTTCACATTTCAGCTACTGTCGTCCAATTATCCCGGCGTTTCGTTCAAGTGTTCTCTAATCAGCTCATGATCTCTTTGTTCTTTTGCATCTAAATCCCCTCTAGCATATTTGTCTTCTAATTCTTCCCGGTGATTCAGTCTCTTTCGACAGTCATTTCCAAATTCTTACGGTGGTTCGTTCAAGATTCTTTTCCTTGTTTATCTTTTTAATTCATTCGTTCTTTTCAATCCTACCGGTGGTTGATGAAGACTTTCTCAAGTTTTGTGCTATTCTCTTCTCAATCCTTTTTCAAGAAGAATAAGTAGTATGCAAAATCCATTGCTTGTCATTAATTTAATTTGATGAAGGATATAAGCATACAATAAGTCTTATTCTTATTTCATCCAAGCGAGTAATCCCTTCCTTCGGAGTTTGTTCATGATGAATAATCTCTCAGTTCCAAGTGTTTTCATCTTTTCTTTTCCGGAGTTCAAATTTCCTTGGCCATCTCGTCGGAACCTCCATCTAAGTCATCGCAAGCTTTAATCTTATTCTTTCATCTTTCATTTCTATCTCATCATCCTTTTGTCAACGGAGTTCTTCATGGTGGTTCTTCGTGATTCAATTCATTCTTCAAGAGTTCATCAAGTGTCATCCCATCCTCTCTAGCTCGTGTTCTATTCCTCCATGTTTCAGCCGGAGTGCTGCCTAAATCCTTTCAGCCTTATCCGTTTCTTTTCTCATTCTAACCACTCCGGTTAGAACGAGTCGTTTCATAGTCTATCTGTTTCCGTGAGCTTTCGATTCTCGTCATTCTCGTCGTTCCTCTCTTCTTCTCGAGTGCTCTCGATTCTTTGCTTCTTCTCTTGAGTTCTTGTTTCACCTCATCCTTTTTCCCTTCCGTCTCGGTCCTAAGATCTCGGGACGAGATCTCTTGTTAGTGGAGGAGTATTGTAACGCCCCGGATTTGATGCGCCAGGTGTCCGCCAGTTATTCGCCGTCGTTGCCATGTCATTTGCTTGCGTGTTGCACTTTGCCATGTTATCATATGCATTTCGTATCATGTCATCATGTGCATCTCATTTTGCATACGTGTTCGTCTCATGCATCCGAGCATTTTCCCCGTTGTCTGTTTTGCAATCCGGCGCTCCTATGTCCTCCGGCGTTCCCCTTTCGTCTCTTGTTGTGAGCGGGTATTAAACTTTCTCGGAATGGCCCGAGGTTTGCCAAGCGGCATTGGTATAGCACCGGTAGACCGCCTGTCAAGTTTCGTGTCATTTGGAGGTCATTTGATACTCCAATGGTTAACCGGGTAACCGCAAAGCACTCTTTTGGTTGCAGCCCAACACCCCTTCCAAAGTGGCCCAAAACCCAGCAAACTCCCCTCCATGCTCTCGGTCGTTCGATCACGATCGCGTGGCCGAAAACCGCTCCTCATTTGGACTCTCCTAGCTCCCTCTACCTATAAATATGTGGCCTCCCCCCGAAATTCCCGGTCCAAACCCTAGCCTCGCTCCTCCCCGCGCCGCCGGACACGTCTGCCCGCGCCCGGACATGTCCGCCCTCGCCCTTGCCCAACCGCAGCGCGCCACGTCGCCCTCTGCGTCGTCCCCGCCGCCGACGGCCCGCGAGCCCGCGCCGGGCCCGCGGGGCCCGCTTCCGCCGCCGCTGCCCGGGCCCGCCCGCCTGCTCGCGCCGCCGCCCGCGCCCGCCTCCCGCGGCAGCCCCGCCGCCCGCCGGCCG
>NC_041393.1:444321853-444391095 GCF_002162155.2 Triticum dicoccoides | reverse complement strand
TGCCTTCCCCACCTCGCCGGCGCCTCCTCCGGCCGGATCCGTGGCCGGGCCGGCCGGATCCGCCGCCCCTCGCCCCTCTCCAGCATCTCCGGCGATGCTCCGGCGCCGCCTCGGTCCGCGTGCCCGAACCCTAGATCCAGATCCGGAGGGTATATTTCTTCTAAGTCCCAGATTATTTACATAATCATGTCATGTTCATCGCATCACATCTCTGCATCCGTAGCTCCATTTCGTGCGTATAATATGTCAAATTGTTCGCCTCGACGAGTAGTTAATTTCCTTCCATTGCATCATTTTCATTTGAGCTCATCTTGCTGCCCAAAATGCTGTTGGAAGAGTGCATGTTGATGTTAATCTGCTGAAACTGTTATAACTTGCTCATTTATCATTTTTGCCATGATTGATGTGTGCATCCTATGAGGTTGAGCTCTACATGTATGTTGATCTATGCCATGCCATCTTTTCATTGGTGCCAACCATGTAGTTTTGTGAGTTGTGTGCTGAGTGTATCAAGCTTGCTAAGTAGGGCACTTGATGTTGCTGTTTTCCTGGCAGATTCTGTTATATATTGTTGCTATGTTAGCATGCTTCTACTAGTCATTGTGGGCATAATCTGGAGATGTCCTATAAACATGTTTTGATCTACATGTCATGATCTATCCATAAATGCCCCTGGTTGCAATTATAGCCTGCTGGAACATGTTGTAATCTTGCTCTAAAGTTGCTTGAAAATGTTGCTGTCAGCCTGTTAACATTAAGTTCACTTGTTCCCATGTGTTTTCCTAGTGATCCATGCACCCTATGACCTTGCTCTTGCCATGATTAGCTTCATAAACATGTCTTCTTACTGTTGGTTGCCTTGCCATGCCATTTATTGCTCTGTGGTGAGTGGTTCAAGCTCACGAACATGCCTACTTATTGTTGTTCCTGCCATGTTTGAATCTGTAATATAACTTGCCATGTTTACATGGGTGCCATCTTATCTTCTGATCCTTTTTGGCTCATGGTCAGTAAGGGACTTTTGATCTATGGATTTAGTAGTATCATGACATGCCTTTTTTGCCATGATATGTTCCCGTAACATGTTGTTTGATAGCTCTAAACATTGGAACCTGATGTTATTTCTGCTAAAGTCTGAAACTGTTATTATTTGCAATCTTACCTTGTATTTTGGAGCATGTTCTAGTGATTTCTGGAGATAGCTCAGTGTTCATGTTTTGTTGTCCTTTACCTGTACTTCATGCCCATGCCTTTTGTTATTACGTTGGGGTGCTGTAGCTTATTGTTTTGATGCTTGCAATATGCCTAGTTGCTGTTATGGACAGATTGTTGCTATGACTTGTATAGAGTGCATGTGTTGAACCGTTGCTCCGTTTTGAGTGTGCTCTATATGAAACTTGCTTGATTTTGCATGTAGCTTCATATTATCATGTTGCATCCTTGTTTTGAGGTGTTTGATTGATGTTTGTATGTATTTTGCATCAATGCCATGCTTAACTTGTGTTGCTCATATCTTCTAGGCCGTAACTCCGAATCTAATGAACTTTATATGTAACTTGACTAGAATTTCGTGTAGATCCTCTTGGTGCTATTTAACTTGCTGTTTAACAACTTGAACATAAGGTTTATTCAGTTCTGGACCAATTTCGAAATATGCATATGAGGACTTACCGGAGTTGTTATATGTTGTTCCCGGCCTCATTTAAACTTGCCTTGATGTGTTGTTCTTGTTTGCATCATCTCTTGCCATGAGTAGCTTCATGTAGCTTTGTCATGCATCATGTTTGTTGTGCATCATGTCTTGTCTATGTGTGGTGTGTTTACCATGTTGTGTGCTTCTTCTCGATAGTTCCCGTTTCGTTGCGATCGTGAGGATTCGTTCGTCTACGCTTGGTTCGTCTTCGTGGCTTCATCTTCTTCATGGACTCGTTCTTCTTCCTTGCGGGATTTCAGGCAAGATGACCGCTACCCTGGATCTCACTACTATCATTGCTATGCTAGTTGCTTCGTTCTATCGCTATGCTGCGTTACCTATCTTTTGCTCATCAAGCCTCCCAAATTGCCATGAACCCCTAACCTTTGACACCCTTCCTAGCAAACCGTTGTTTGGCTATGTTCCCGCTTTGCTCAGCCCCTCTTATAGCGTTGCTAGCTGCAGGTGAAGTTGAAGATTTCTCCATGGTGGACAGGTTTTTGGTTGGGATATCACAATATCTCTTATATTATTTAATGCATCTATATATTTGGTAAAGGGTGGAAGGCTCGGCCTTATGCCTGGTGTTTTGTTCCACTCTTGCCACCCTAGTTTCCGTCATACAGGTGTTATGTTCCCGGATTTTGCGTTCCTAACGCGGTCGGGTGATTTATGGGACCCCCCTGACAGTTCGCTTGGAATAAAACTCCTCCAGCAAGGCCCAACATTGGTTTTACCATTTGCCTCACCACCACCTATATTTCCCTTGGGAGTAATTAACCCAAGGGTCATCTTTATTCAGCCCCCCCGGGCCAATGCTTGTCTAAGTGTTGGTCCAAACCAGAGCCACTTGCGGTGCCGCCCCTAGGCAACTTGGGGTATCGTCGGTTGCCGTACGTAGTGTTCATCCGGTGTTGCCCTGAGAACGAGATATGTGCAGCTCCTATCGGGATTGTCGGCGCATCGGGCGGCTTTGCTGGTCTTGTTTTACCATTATCGAAATGTCTTGTCAACCGGGATTCCGAGACTGATCGGGTCTTCCTGGGAGAAGGTCTATTCCTTCGTTGATCGCGAGAGCTTGTCATGGGCTAATTGGGACACCCCTGCAGGGTATAAACTTTTGAGAGCCGTGCCCGCGGTTATGTGGCAGATGGGAATTTGTTAATGTCCGGTTATAGATAACTTGACACCAGATCCGAATTAAAAGGCATCAACCGCGTGTGTAGCCGTGATGGTCTCTTCTCGGCGGAGTCCGGGAAGTGAACACGGTTTCTGGGTTATGTTTGACGTAAGTAGGTGTTCAGGATCACCTCTTGATCATTGCTAGCTTCACGACCGTTCCGCTTGTTTCTCTTCTCGCTCTCATTTGCGTATGTTAGCCACCATACTTGCTTAGTCGCTGCTGCAACCTCACCACTTTACCCCTTCCTTTCCCATTAAGATTTGCTAGTCTTGATACCCATGGTAATGGGATTGCTGAGTCCTCGTGGCTCACAGATTACTACAACAACAGTTGCAGGTACAGGTTTATGCGATGATCTTGACGCGAGCGCGATGTTGCTTGTTTTGGAGTTTCTTCTTCCGCTTCTTCGATCAGGGGTTAGGTTCCAGGTCGGCAGCCTGGGCTAGCAGGGTGGATATTGTTTGAGTTTCTGTTTATGATTCATTCGTAGTCGGATGTTGTTCTCATGTATGATATATTGTTGTATTCATGTGGCATTGTATGCCTTATGTATGTATCCCCATCTATTTATGTAATGTTGATGTAATAATATCCACCTTGCAAAGCGTTTCAATATGCGGGTCTATCCTTAGTGGGACCTTCGAGTTCCTTTTGGATAGGGTCGCATATTGGGCGTGACAGGAGGGTACCTACGGACTCAGGGTGCCCTCCCACGTCTGTGGGTGGTGGAGTTAGTCGTCGGCGAGCTCCACATCGACGGTGGCCTTCACTCCGGCGGACGGTGGCTCGGGCGTCGATGGATCTCGCCGGGGAGGGCTGCAAGCTTCAAATTGGGGCGTGGGTCAGTGTACTGGGTGCACCAGAGGGCTGCTGACGTGGTTTGGGAGGCGGGGGTGGCCTCACTTGAGTGGATCGAGCTAGAGCCCGAGGCGGAACGGGGCGGCCGGAAACGGAGAAGAAGACCTCCTCGGGGTCCTCCTGGTGCCTTGGCGGGGTTCTGGTGAGGTGGAGGGAGTAGTGCAGGTCGAAGGCGAGCTCGGGCTGGCTATTTATAGCCGGCCCGAGGTGGTTCCCATGAACGGGATAACTCCGGCGGCGATTACGGTGATGCAGTGGCCGGACGGTTGGTTTAGGTGGCTGGGCATCAACGTGGAGATCCACTGGTTTCATTCAGACGTTAACCATGATTGGATTTGGCTGGCTCCGCGGTTTCGACGGAACGGTGCTCTGCGGGCCCGTCGGCGGCAGAGAGCGTGCCCTGTGCTTGCCGGGCCACGGCGACAGTGCTGCGGCGTGCGCTAGCAAGTAGACGGCCACGCGGAGGCCTCGGGTGGTTTGGGCGGTGCTGGACTGCACAGAAAGTTGGCACTGAATACCGCTGTCCGCCACGGGTGGCTCTGCCACCGCAGAAGCTGCCGGCGTCAGCGAGGCACGCCGCCACCGACACCTGCGCCCGTCCAAGAGAGCGTGCGGTGCTCTGGATAAGAAGGAGCAGCAGTGCGCAAGGCACCAGCGTGCACTGATGAGATCGACGCCAAGTCTCTAAAGAAAACGACACTGACTGTCGACTGAAACACTAAATTTCTAAACATGTGCAGTAACAGTGCAGGCTAGGTGTTCGATGAAATGGTTTTGGCATGTGGGCAATTATCTGGAGCTGATCTTTGGTGAGATGGCCTCTCAATGCACCTGGGGGCTGCCTGATTTTTGGTAGAATTTTTGGAGAAGAGAAAATATTAATTTCACCAAAAATGATGAATCTGGTCCAAACTTGCAGTGAGCAAAACTTGAAAATTTTGAACTGAGGAAGAGTGGATCTTGATGGATCTAGGTTGGGGGTGCTAAGGACTATCCAGAGGAGTTGGTTTGAGATCAAAACTCAAAGAGAAAAAGATACTTCCTCTGTAAATCACCTAAGTTCAAAAATAAGGGCAAAAATAATTTTGGGAAAAAAATAAATGAAATAAAAAATCAAATATGAGTTGAACTTGCTAGGATTGGCTACTTGACTTGACCCAAAGTGGAGGGAGGTGTTTTGGAGAAATTTTTAATGAGAGACATGGTGAAAGAGGATGGTTGGAATAAAAGGAATAAATCCATAACCCTAAGGATTTTCTTTTTAATTGAAAACTCTCCAAAAATAATTTATGGTGAGTCAACACCAGTGAAGAACCTTCCAAGTCAAACATCAAGGTTGAGGATAACCCCAAAAAGATTTTGTCATAAGAGAAAAATATTTGAGAGGGAGAGTCTTTTTAAAAGATTTTAAATAGTCTCCTTCAAGTCAAACAATGAATTTTGCTGAAAACGAAATAAAATTTTTTGGAGTGTCACAACACCTACCCCCTTAGGAAAAATCTTGTCCCCGAGATTTTAGCTGATCCTCAAATAGGTGTGGGTGCTCTGTCAGAAGAAAATCTTCTCTTTCCCATGTTGCTTCATTCTCGGTGTGATTGCTCCACTGAACTCTGAAAAACTTGATCATTTTTTGACGGGTCCTCCTTTCAGACTCCTCCAATATTTTTATTGGACGTTCTCTATAGGTGAGGTCTGGTTGCACGTCAATGTCTTCATGGGATACATGCTTCTCTGGATTGCTTACGCACTTCCTCAACTGTGATACATGGAACACGTCGTGGACGTCGGACAATTCTTCGGGTAGGTCCAGCTGGTAGGCTACTGTGCCTCTTCGTGCAACTATACATAATGGTTCGATGAATCTTGGTGCTAGCTTTCCCTTAACCTTGAATCATTGCAGGCCCCTCATAGGGGATACTCGCAGGTACACATACTCACCGGGTTCAAAACTGACTCCACGATGTTTTCGATCGTAATAACTCTTTTGTCGGCTTTGAGCTGTCTTGAGTCGGTTCCTGATTAGCTTGACTTTCTCCTCAGCTTCTTTGAGCATGCCTGGGCCGAAGATACGGCTGTCTCCGGTCTCTGACCAATTTAGTGGGGTACGACATCTCCGCCCATACAAGGCTTCAAAGGGTGCCATTTGTACGCTGGCTTGGTAACTGTTGTTGTATGCGAACTCTGCATATGGCAAGCTTTCTTCCCAGCTGGTTCCATAGGTGAGGACACATGCCCTTAGCATGTCTTCTAGAATTTGGTTTACCCGTTCAGTTTGACCATCCGTCTGAGGGTGGTATGCTGTACTGAATGCTAGTCGAGTTCCCAGAGCCTGTTGTAAGTGATCCCAAAATCTAGAGACGAACTGGGTGCCTCTGTCAGATATTATAGTCTTTGGGACTCCATGCAGGCAGACGATACGGGCAAGATAGAGCCTGGCAAGCTTCTGAGTGGTGTGGGTTGTCTTCACCAGAATGAAGTGTGCCACCTTAGTTAGTCTATCTGTGATGACCCATATGGCATCATTTCCGTGTCGTGACCGAGGTAGTCCAACAATAAAATCCATTCCAATCTCGTCCCATTTCCACTCGGGTATCTTGTTTGGCTGTAATAGTCCAGCTGGTTTCTGGTGCTCGGCCTTGATGCGTTGGCATGAATCACAACATGCAATGAACGTGGCTATGTCCCTTTTCATACCGTGCCACCAAAATTTTTCCTGAAGGTCCTTATACATTTTTGTTCCTCCAGGATGGATTGAATACGGGGCGGTGTGGCCTTCAGCTAGAATCTGCTGTTTAAGGTCCTCGATATTTGGTACGCAAATCCTATCTCCGTACCACAATATTCCCTGCTCGTCTATGACGAATTCTAAGGCCTTGCCCAAACTCACTTTTCTTTTTATGCCTTCAATGCTGGGGTGTCCATGCTGAGCCTCCTTAATCTTTTCTATCAGGGTAGGTTGTATTTCCAAATTCGACACACTGCCTTCGGTGACCATTATTAAGTTGAGTTTGGCAAATTCCTGCTGAAATTCCGGTCTCAAATTTGGTATACCCTCGTTGCCCGAGCTGGGGTTCCGACTAAGAGCATCCGCCACTACATTTGCTTTTCCTGGATGGTAGTGAATGCCAACATCATAATCTTTCACTAATTCCAACCAGCATCGTTGCCGTAAATTGAGTTCTGGTTGTGTGAAAATGTACTTGAGGCTTTTATGGTCTGTATATATTTCACAGCGGTTTCCAAGCAAAAAGTGTCTCCACTCCTTAAGTGCATGAATGACTGCTGCCAATTCAAGGTCATGAGTGGGATAATTCTCTTCATGCTTTCGTAGTTGCCTGGAAGCGTAGGCGACTACCTTGCCTTCTTGCATCAATACGCATCCGAGGCCCTTTCGGGATGCGTCACAATATACTTCAAAGCTTTTGTGTATGTCAGGCACAACCAATACTGGTGTTGTTGTCAGTTTCCTTTTGAGTTCTTGGAAACTTTTCTCGCAGGCTTCGGTCCATACAAACTTCTTGTGCTTCTTGAGCAACTGGGTCATTGGTTTTGCTATGGTGGAGAATCCTTCAATAAATCTTCGATAATATCCTGCCATTCCCAAGAAAATTCGTACATCCGTTACGCTGGCTGGTGGTTTCTAGGTAAGTACGGCCTTGACCTTTTCCGGGTCTACGGCAACACCTTCTTGGGTTAGAACGTGGCCTACAAAACCGACCTGTCTTAACCAAAATTCACATTTGCTGAATTTGGCGTACAATTGATGTTTCCTTAGTTCTCCTAGTACAATCCTGAGATGTTTAGCGTGCTCTTCTGGTGTCTTGGAGTATACCAGAATATCATCAATGAATACCATAACAAATTTGTCCATAAATTTCATAAATACTTTGTTCATGAGGTGGACAAAATATGCAGGGGCGTTCGTCAGTCCAAACGGCATTACTGTAAACTCGTATAATCCGTATCTGGAGGTAAAGGCTGTTTTGGGAATATCTTCTGTCTGTACTTTTAATTGATGATACCCCGACCTCAAATCAATTTTTGAGAAGACCTTGGCTTGCGCGAGCTGGTCAAATAAGTCATTTATCCGCGGCACTGGATATTTGTTTTTGATGGTGACCATGTTGAGTGCTCGATAGTCTATACACAATCTTAGTGTCCCATCCTTTTTCTTGGCAAATAATACTGGTGAACCCCAAGATGAGGAGCTGGCTTGAATAAATCCTTTGTCCAGTAACTCTTTTATTTGCTTCTTTAATTCTACCAACTCGGAGGGTGCCATTCTATAGGGCTTCTTGTAAATGGGCGTGGTTCTAGGTGCTAGCTCAATGATGAATTCTATTTCCCAGTCTGGAGGCATGCCAGGTAGCTCTTCGGGGAATACGTCGGGAAACTCACATACCACTGGAACTTTGCTTAACTCTGAGATGTCGACCTTGTTCAACCTTGGCTGTCGTGATATTTTTCTTTCTTGAGCTGAAATCTTTATTGTCTTCCCGTGATGATGGGTGAGAATCACAGTCTGATTGAAGCAGTCAATAAATCCTTTGTTGGTGGTTAACCAGTCCATTCCTAGGATAACATCTAGTCCCTTATTTTCCAATACAATGAGGTTTGCATGAAACTTCAGCCCTTCAAGATCAATAACCACACCTTGGCAGTAATTCTGAGTAACTTGCTTAATCCCAGGGGACTTGATGATCATGGATTTTTCCAAGGGAAGCATCGAAAAATTATTTTGCAAAGCAAATCTCTTTGAAATGAACAAGTGAGAAGCTCCAGAATCAAACAAAACCGTGGCAGGTATTGTGTTGACAGGGAACGTATCGAGTATGATATCCGGGGCATTCTGTGCTTCCTCCCTGGTCACATGGTTCAGGTGACCCTTCTTGTGGTTGTTATTGGGGTTGAAATTGTTTCACTTGGGCACTGAATTATTGCCACCGTTGTTCGGATTTGGGGCTAAGTTCCTTGGCTTGGGACACTGCTTGGCATAGTGTCCTTATTCTCCACAAGCGTAGCAAGTAACGACTGGGCGATATGTGAACTCCTTGTCCCTTGCATGGAAATTCTTGATTGGACGTGAAACATTGGTCGTGGGTTTGTGTGCCCCACCTTTCTGAAAATCGGTCTTGCTCCATTGGTTGCGAGCAAGTGTAGTCTGGTCCCTTTTGCGCTTGCGAAAATCCTCCAAGCTGCGTCGCTCATTTTCCAAGGTAATAACCTTATCCACCAGTGTCTTGAAATCTGGGAAGGTGTGTACGACCAGCTGGCATTTAAGCGCTGGTGCCAGACCGTCCAAGAATTTTTCAATCTTCTTGTTTTCAGTCATATGCTCTTCATTGGCGTAGCGAGACAATAGAGTAAATTGACTGTTATACTCCGTCACTGTCATGGTCCTCTGCTTGAGGTCGTCAAACTCCCTCTTCTTGATCTTCATAATACTTCTGGGGATGTGCGCACCACGAAAACCTTCCTTGAATTCCTCCCAGGTTATATCATTTTCATTGGGGTGCATGTGTAGGAAATTCTCCCACCATGATGCAGCCGCTCCAGTGAGATAGTGCGGTGCATATAGTACTTTCTCACGATCTGAACACTGTGCTTCTCTCCATGTCTCGAAGCCAACCGTCGGCCTCAAGAGGTTTGTCAGTGTGCGAGAACATTGGGGGCCGCGTCTTTTGTAGTTCTGATAATTTGGATTGCTGCTGATACGGTCCGCGGTGATTTCCCATATTGATGACTTGGTTCATCATTTCTTGGTGCTGTTGCTGACTCTGTTCATAAAGGCGGCATACTTGAGAAAATGCGGCATCACTGCCTTGCTGACTTGATTGTCCCTGGGTGAAGTTGTTGCTTGTTTGCGTACCATAATTCTCTTCTGGCGGACTTGGCATGGAACGAGTCCAAGGACGAGGCAGTTTCCACTCTGGGGTAATTTTTTTAAAACTCATGAGAAAAGCTGAGTGGCAGAATAAATCATTTTTTTGCAAAACGGGAAAAAAATTAAGAACTCCAATATTTTTCAAGGAAATATTTGATTGCGCATGGAGAAGGACCGCTTAGTACATATCTTACACGCAAGCATAATTATACAATACATCACTCAGGATGTGCATACACATTCCTGACATGTTATTTAGGCTAGTGCACTTCTCCCAGTTCCTACATGATGCGCATACAGACTACTTCTCACAACCTATATACATATAAACATATCATACAAGCTGACACACTGCATGGCATGCTGGGCGCACTCAGTCGGAGATGGTGAGGATTTCCCTTGGCCTGCCAAGGGTAAGGTCCAGTGGTGCTGGAGACTCCACTTCCTCCTCAATAATAGGTTCCAGACGTGAAGCACTAAGCTGTGGAGCTGGAACGGGTGCGGGCGGTGGTGCAGCTCTGACTGGGGTAGGAGCGACGACTCGGTCAAATTCTTCAGTGGTATGCAGGCGGCGGGCAGTGGCGAGTGTGGCAGGTGTGTGGGATGCTGAGGACGAGGCGTAAGTCAGTGGTGGAGCTGTATGGAGAAGCTCCCTCCTGTTGGCGGAACAACTATGCACGACTGCCATACGAGCAGCCACGAGGTCGTCCACAAGGTTATCAAACGCTGCCTCGAGCGCCTTGAGATATTCAACCAGCATCTCAATAGCCTCATCCCTTTCTCCTCTAGGACAAGCAAATGCATAGTGACAGGTGTATGGCACGTGGCAGGGGAGGTAGCGGTAGCGACGAGTCTTCATTGAAGGAAGAACATCCCGAAGATGAGTTATCGCCTCACGGGCAGCCATCTCCATAGCATGCCTCTCCGTAGGCATGGCTCTGCCCACAAACCGGAAGCAGCGAAACTCAACACGCCCTCCCTTGAATTGCACCACGGCCTGGTGCATGGACAGACCGTCGTTGATCTTGTGCTGGTAGAGTGTGAACTCCGGACGAGTCGATGGCCCGATCGCGATTTTGACGATGAAGGTGAAGAGCTTGACGAACCCCTCAGGTACGTTGGCGAACATCTGCGACTCACAGTCGTTGCCAGCCATCTACAAAAGTAGGCCAAAATTCTGAGTGGTCAGATAATAAATTTATGCTAACTGTCAGAAAAATGACTACATTTGCAAAATATTAAAATAGCACTAATTACGCTAATAACCGATTAGCGATCGCACCTAGTGGCTTCCTACAGTCAGCCTGGCTCTGATACCAAGTTTGTCACGACCGGTTTTTCAATAAAAAGCTTATTGAGCAACCGACCTTTACATAGACCAGTATAGGAAAATCCTCCTTACTGGTAGACAAATCCTTGATACAGAAATCCAGTAGTATTAAATATTATACAGGGTTGAGCTGAGGTTGCTCAACAATTTATTACAAGCACGCCAAAATTTTACATAAGGGCGGATATGACACAAGGGTGTGGTGGTATACTACTGGCTCGGTATAAAAGTGGTGGTGGATATGTCACAGTGGAGTGGGTAACAAGACTCCTATTCTTGCAGCTCATCGAGCGTCGAAGTGAGGCTCGATGAATTTATTCGGGTAGCGGAAGAGGATATAATACAAGTGACCAAATGCAGGATCGCACGGGACTGACTGGGACTCCTCTAGGCGTCGGACTTGCTATCGTACTCTTCATCCAAGAGATCGCCTTCGTCAACATCTGGCCAAATCAACAAGCCAGGTGAGTACTTTGAATGTACTCGCAAGACAGTTCGGACATAAGATATAACAAATGCAAACACGATGCACCATGAGCAGTTAGCAATGCACACTCAAATAATATATTTGCACGGCATGTAGAATAAAAAGGAAGTCAGGGGGTAATCCTCCCAAAATCCCATAAAATAACTGAAAACCGATCGGGTGTCTGAAGCGATGCCTCGAAAGGTGAAATAAATAAATTAACATGCCACACTCGGGCGTCTGGGCGACACCACATAAAGGGCTTATATTAAAAGGTAAATGACAGTGCGTGCCACAGTCGGACGTCTATGCGACATCTCAGAAAGGGCTTATAATGAAAGTAAATAACAGCGATGCCACGGTCGGACGTCTGAGCGATAATGAAAATAAGTAACAAAGATGCCACAGTCGGACGTCTGAGCGACATCACGTAAAGGGCTTATATTGAAAGTAAACAACAAGAGTGCCACAGTCAGACGTCTGAGCGACATCACAGAAAGGGCTTATATTGAAAGTAAATAGCAAGCATGCCACAGTCCGACGTTTGAGCGACATCACAGAAAGGGCTTATATTTCATCATTTATATTCAATAAATTCATGAAGATATATCACTCATAGGAAATACTCAGCACATGATAATAAACGGGTTAGTCCAACCACAGGAATAAATCATTAACCAGACTAAACACTCATGTCTGTTCATCGGAGTTTTGTCACTGAGACTGATACTAACAAAGATAGGTTGAACACAATCATTGATTAAGATACGATTACTTGAATGATTTTGACTCTGCAGAGTTTGTACTATTTAACCACAGCCAACGGATATCAGTAGTCACGAAGGACTAGTTCCGTTTACGGTATTTCAGTAGAAACACATCTAACCAGTACACACCCATTTCCACCTCACGATGCCAGGAATCACCCTAGGCAACGTTCAAGAAAAACTTTGAGACGAGGAGGCTACAACCTCGAATAGCATGGGATCAAATTTATATACGCGCGCTCTAAGGGGTGCCCCCCTCTCGGTCCCAACCGGAAACACCCATGCCCCCTGACCGGATGACTGGCTTTAATCCAGGGCCATGGAACCCTCATCACGGCCTCTCTATCTGGTGTGTACGAGGAAAGCGGTTTGCAACTTACTAAACCATATTCTTTGCAGAAAACATGTGGTAGCACAAAAGGAAGGAATGGATGATAACGTGACTTAATCCACGTTAACACTGGAGTTAAATGGTTTGGCATAAGACTGGCATGCTACAACACTGCCATCTTACCACCTCTCATGTCACCACATGATCATGTAAACTCACATCAAAAAAAGCATATGGAGTTTCGAAGCTTACTTGCATCAGCTTTGCATGCAATATAATACTTACTGCTATATATATGAACATGCCATAAACTAGCTACTCAAAGCAAACATGCAAAACACTCATCATATCAAAGGTTCAAACATTCTTGCCTGGTTCGGAGTAGTCAGAGTCTAGCTTGGTGAAATTCGCGGTTCCGTCACCTCCTCAGGTATCTACGGTATACAGAAAAATATGTTCTAACGTAAATACCGTGTGTGCACAAAAAGTGCTCCAAATATTTTTCAAATAAATATGATAAAAAACTAGATAGAAAAATAAAGGTGACAGAAAAATAATCACTCAAAAATCGTTTTCTGTTTAGAAGATATTAAATTTTTAGCCCAGGGACTTGTCTGTAATGAAACAGAAACTTTCCAGGGGGCTGAACAGAAAAAGCCAGAAAAACGTTTCAGACCGAAAGCGTATTTGCCCGAAGGCGCTTTCTATAGAAAATGGTTCGAATAAAACAGAGAGGCTGACGAGGGGGTCCCACTCGTCAGGTTTGAAAGTTGGAGGGAGAAGACAGAGCGCGCCGGCGCCCAAAGGCGGCGGTGGTCGCCGGCGGCGATCCACGGCGAGTTAGGAGGAGCGGAGGGTACCTACAGACTCAGGGTGCCCTCCCGCGTATGTGGGTGGTGGAGTTGGTCGTCGGCGAGCTCCACGTCGACGTGGCCTTCACTCCGGCGGACGGCGGCTCGGGTGTCGATGGATCTCGCCGGGGAAGGCTGCAAGCTTCAAATTGGGGCTTGGGTCAGTGAACTGGGTGCACCAGAGGGCTGCTGACGTGGTTTGGGAGGCGGGGGTGGCCTCACCTGAGTGGATCAAGCTGGAGTCCGAGGCGGAACGGGGCGGCCGGAAACGGAGAAGAAGACCTCCTCGGGGTCCTCCTGGTGCCTTGGCGGGGTTCTGGTGAGGTGGAGGGATTAGTGCAGGTCGAAGGCGAGCTCGGGGTGGCTATTTATAGCCGGCCCGAGGTTGTTCCCACGAACGGGATAACTCCGACGGCGATTACGATGATGCAGTGGCCGGACGGTTGGTTTAGGTGGCTGGGCATCAACGTGGAGATCCACTGGTTTAATTCAGATGTTAACCATGATTGGATGTGGCTGGCTCCGCGGTTTCGACGGAACGATGATCCGCGGGCCCGTCGGCGGCAGAGAGCGTGCCCTGTGCTTGCCGGGCCATGGCGACGGTGTTGCGGCGTGCGCTAGCAAGTAGACGGCCACGCGGAGGCCTCGGGTGGTTTGGGCGGTGCTGGACTGCACAGAAAGTTGGCACTGAATACCGCTGTCCGCCACGGGTGGCTCTGCCACCGCAGAAGCTGCCGGCGTCAGCGAGGCACGCCGCCACCGACACCTGCGCCCGTCCAAGAGAGCGTGCGGTGCTCTGGATAAGAAGGAGCAGCAGTGCGCAAGGCACCAGCGTGCACTGGTGAGATCGACGCCAAGTCTCTGAAGAAAACGACACTGACTGTCGACTGAAACACTGAATTTCTGAACATGTGCAGTAACAGTGCAGGCCAGGTGTTCGATGAAATGGTTTTGGCATGTGGGCAATTTATCTGGAGCTGATCTTTGGTGAGATGGCCTCTCAATGCACCTGGGGGCTGCCTGATTTTTGGTAGAATTTGTGGAGAAGAGAAAATATGAACTTCACCAAAAATGATGAATCTGGTCCAAACTTGCAGTGAGCAAAACTTGAAAATTTTGAACTGAGGAAGAGTGGATCTTGATGGATCTAGGTTGGGGGTGCTAAGGACTATCCAGAGGAGTTGGTTTGAGATCAAAACTCAAAGAGGAAAATATACTTCCTTTGTAAATTACCTAAGTTCAAAAATAAGGACAAAAATAATTTTGGGAAAAAAAATAAATGAAATAAAAAATCAAAAATGAGTTGAACTTGCTAGGATTGGCTACTTGACTTGACCCAAAGTGGAGGGAGGTGTTTTGGAGAAAATTTTAATGAGAGACATGGTGAAAGAGGATGGTTGGAATAAAAGGAATAAATCCATAACCCTAAGGATTTTCTTTTTAATTGAAAACTCTCCAAAAATAATTTATGGTGAGTCAACACCAGTGAAGAACCTTCCAAGTCAAACATCAAGGTTGAGGATAACCCCAAAAAGATTTTGTCATGAGAGAAAAATATTTGAGAGGGAGAGTCTTTTTAAAAGATTTTAAATAGTCTCCTTCAAGTCAAACAATGAATTTTGCTGAAAACCAAATAAATTTTTTGGAGTGTCACACTTTCCTAAAAAAAGGTTAACACACAAGCAGTGACTGTTGAATATCCATCCAACGACCGTCGTGCTTGTTCAACCTCTGCTCTTCCTGCTCCAGCCGCTGAAACAAGCGCCGGCGGGACTGCCTGCTCCCTCCTCTTGTGGCTGGCTATGCTGCCGTGCAGGCCTCACCGCCCCACCGTACTCCCATCGCTGGCCTAGCCATCCCTCTACTCACCCACACCTGCTGTTATTCCCCGGCGACGACAGACGAACCAGTAAACCCTCGTACAGTCATACTCCCCTCCGCGTGGGAAACAACTGGCGAGTCTTCCTTGGCTCCGTGTCGTTCCCTTCCTAGGCCTCGCCGTCGTCCACCGCCCTGGTGCTCTCGGCGCCGATGGCACGGCGTGGTCAACGTGGTCAATGACCGACATGCATCTGAAGTGGACTGTACGTGGAGAGGCTGACAGCTGGGTCCACGGGCGCACGCAAGGAAATGCCTCCTTATTACGCGCAAAATAATGACTCCTCCACCTGACATCTGGGACCCAACGAAATGGCCTGTATTTCATGAAAAAAATGTTACCGCCGCTGACAGCTCAGACCCACCAGCTATATCTTCGAACGCAAGGAAGTGCCTCCTTATTATGCACAGAAAAATGAATACTCCCCCTGCTAGCTGGGACCCAATATAGTGGGAGGCTGACTTGTGGGCCTACTAAGTTGATGGGGACGGAGGGCTTTGTCAACTTAGTCAATATGAACGATTCTAGCTCCAGTGACCGTATGATGTCCATCCAACGGCCGTAGTGCTTCTTCAACATCTGGTCTTCTTGCTCAGTCGCCCAAAGCAGCGCCAGTCGTGTCGCCTGCTCCTGCCTCTCGTGGCCGGCTATGCTGCCATGGAGGCCTCACCGCCCCCTACTACTCCCACCGCTGGCCAGGCCATCCCTCCACTCACCCACACCCCCTGTTATTCTGCGGTGACGACAGCCTCACACCGTAGCTAAACTAGTGAACCCTCGTACTCCTCTCCGCGTGGGCATCCCCTGTCGCGTTTTCCCCGGCTCCTCGTCGTCCCCTTCCTAGGCCTCACCGTCGTCCACCGCCTTGGTGCTCTCAGCGCGGCCTAGTCAATGTGGTCAATGAACTACTTCCATTTGGAAGAGTACTGTACGTGGAGAGGCTGATAGCTGGGTCCACGCTCGCAGCAAGGAAGTTCCTGCTTATTACGCGGAAAATAATGATTCCTCCACCTCACAGCAGGGACCCACCGGACGAGCGATCGTATTTCATGAAAAAAACTTTTCCTCCCTGACTGTTGGGACCCACCAGCTACATCTTCGCACGCAAGGAAGTGCGTCCATATTACGGCAAAAAAATGATTCGCCCCCTGACTGCTGGGACCCACCAGCTACATCTTCGTATGCAAGGAAGTGCCTGACAGTCGAGACCCACCTGGTCGAAGCATACGTAGCGTTGTCATTCTGGTCGCGAACGTGTACGTACATACTGGTCGATGTAGAGGCGCGCATGTGTCAAAGTAGAGGCGCGCACATGTCGTAGTAGAGGCGTGCACGTAGCATGTACACGTATGTACAACGGCTAGGGTGCAAGAAAGAAAATACGACCACATACGTACGTACGGACAGGGTCTCGAATGCCTACTCGCGCATACGTACGGCCAGGGCCCGTGTACATGGCTGGGTCAGAACGGAGAAACTACGTCATCGTCATGTTACAGGCATTTGCATGGACAAGATGTACCGGGACACAGTTGCGGCAGAGGCCGCGAGAGCCACCGTTCCTGCGAAGGAAAGCAAGAGAAAGGGGAAAGCTAACAAGGGCTTTGGTTATGATATGCCGGAGAGTTCCAATAGCAAGAGATCAAAAGTTGTTGCACATGCTGTGAAGAAGGTCCCGGCAGGGCT
Organism: Triticum dicoccoides; assembly: GCF_002162155.2. Lineage (NCBI taxonomy): Eukaryota > Viridiplantae > Streptophyta > Magnoliopsida > Poales > Poaceae > Triticum > Triticum dicoccoides. The sequence goes on along the minus strand of NC_041393.1, from coordinate 444,374,167 downwards.
GGCTGGCGCTGATAGTACCTTTACTACCAGTGCCACCCTTGGCGACAAATAGGAAAGCGCGCTCGTTGCCTTCCTGCGGGCGAATGTTGATGTGTTTGCCTGGAAACCATCTGACATCCCCGGTGTTCCCACAGAGGTAATCAAGCACCACCTTGCTGTCTGCCCTCATGCCCGGCCTGTCAAGCAAAAGGTCCAGAAGCAAGCTTTGGAGCGGCAATACTTCATTGCCAAGGAGATAAAGAAACTTGAGGCAGCTGGACTGGTCAGAGGGGTACTGCATCCAACGTGGTTAGAAAACCTAGTGGTAGTGCGCAAGGCTAATGGAAAATGAAGGCTGTCCATAGATTTCACTGATCTGAACAAGGCTTGCCCGGAGGACTCATTTCCCTTGCATGCATCGACCAGATTGTGGATTCCACCTCCGGGCGTGACCTGCTCTCTTTTCTGGATGCATACTCAAGGTATCATCAGATCTTTATGTCCAAGGAGGACGAAGAGAAGACAATATTCATCACTCCATGTGGCATGTACTGTTTCGTACGTATGCCCTTCGGATTGAAGAGCTCTAGATCCACCTTTGCAAGGGCAGTCCAGATTGGTTTTGAGTTACAACTGCATAGGAACATTTAAGCTTATATGGATGATATTGTGGTCAAGACCAATCACAAACAAACCCTTATCCAGGATTTGGAAGAAACCTTTGCCAATGTGCGCAAGATCAACTTGAAGCTAAACCCGGAGAAGTGTGTGTTTGGCGTTCCCTCCGGCAAGCTACTTGGCATTTTTGTGTCCCATCATGGGATAGAGGCCAAACCCAATAAGATCAAAACAGAGAAGAGCACGGCAGAAGAAGCAACCCCAAGGACGCGGCAAGGAATAAAGCGATGCAACGCCCAATATACTTCGTGAAAGTGCAACTATCCCTGGGTGGTTTTGGTAATTCCTAACAACATATAGCTCATTGAGCTAATGCTATTTCAAGATAAATATTTCAGGAAAGCTCAATGATTGGCATGGCATGGATGAGAAAAGTGGACCCCTCAAAATGCTAAGGACAAAAGGATTGGCTCAAGCTCAAAGCTCAAGACTCTACATTTTCCATTTTAGTGATCCAAGATCACATTGAGTCTATAGGAAAAGCCAATACTATCAAGGAGGGATGAGGTGTTGCTTAATGAGGTTCTTGCTCAAAATGCTTAGTGATATGCTCCAAAGCCCTCAACTAATTTCTCACATCCACCTATGACCTAAACCAAAAGTCAAACTCGGCCCCACCGATTCTTTCTATCCGGCGCCACCGAGTTCAGATGTCATAGCCACTGCCACAAACCCTAGGCAAATTGGTCTCACCGATAGGGATCTCGGTCTCACCGAGATGGTATTGTAATCTCTCTGTTTCCGTTCGTAACGTTTTGGTCTCACCGAGATGAGCGATCAGTCCCACTGAGATTGCAATGTAAACTCTCTATTTCCTTTTTGTAACGTTTCGGTCCCACCAGATGAGCGAATCGGTCCCATCAAGTTTACTTGACCAACTCTCTGGTTAGCTTATTACCAAAATTGGTCTCACCGAGTTTGTGTAATCGGTCTCACCGTGATTACGTTATGCCCTAACCCTAACCATATCTGTCCTACCGAGTTGCATGCCGGTCCCACCGAAAATCCTATCGGTCACTAGATTTGCTGAATCGGTCCGACCGAGTTTCTCAATTCGGTCCCACCAAGATTGGTAAGTTGTGTGTAACAGTTAGATTTTGTGTGGAGGCTATATATACCCCTCCACCCCCTCTTCATTCGTGGAGAGAGCCATCAGAACATGCCTACACTTCCAACTTACATTTTCTGAGAGAGAACCACCTACACTTGTGTTGAGGTCAAGATATTCCAATCCTACCATATGAATCTTGATCTCTAGCCTTCCCCAAGTTGCTTTCCACTCAAATCTTCTTTCCACCAAATCCAAATCCAGAGAGAGAGAGTTGAGTGTTGGGGAGACTATCATTTGAAGCACAAGAGCAAGGAGTTCATCATCAAGACACCATTTGTTACTTCTTGGAGAGTGGTGTCTCCTAGATTGGCTAGGTGTCACTTGGGAGCATCCGACAAGATTGTGGAGTTGAACCAAGGAGTTTGTACGGGCAAGGAGATCGCCTACTTTGTGAAGATCTACTCCTAGTGAGGCAAGTCCTTCGTGGGCAATGGCCATGGTGGGATAGACAAGGTTGCTTCTTCGTGGACCCTTCATGGGTGGAGCCCTCCGTGGACTGGCGCATCCGTTACCCTTCATGGGTTGAAGTCTCCATCAACGTGGATGTACGATAGCACAACCTATCGGAACCACGGCTCAAAAATCTCCGTGTCTCCAATTGCGTTTGCCTCCTCAAACTCCTCCCCTTTACCTTCATATGCAATTGTGTTAAACTCCACTGCTATACTCTAGAATTGCATGTGTAGGTTGATTGCTTGACTTGTGCTAAGTTGCTAAAATCTGCCAAGAATTAAAATTGGGAAATGGCAAAGTTTTTATTTGGTCAAATAGTCTAATCACCCCCCTCTAGACATACTTTCGGTCCTACAAGTGGTATCAGAGCTTTGGTCTCCATTTGCTTTGATTTCCATAGCTTTTGGTAGTCATAGCCTTGGTTTCACAACCTAGGAGAGTATGGCGTCTAGCAAGGGAAATTATCACCATAGAGGTCCTTACTTTGATGGTACTAATTTTGCTAGTTGGAAGCATAAGATGAAAATGCATATTCTTGGACATAACCCTGCCGTATGGGCTGTTGTGTGTATTGGCTTGCAAGGTGAATTCTTTGATGGGAGAGAACCGAACCGTGAAGCTAGCATGGAAGAGTTGAAGATGCTGCAATACAACGCTCAAGCTTGTGATATCCTCTTCAACGGATTGTGCCCCGAAGAATTCAACAAAATCAGCCGTCTTGAGAATGCAAAGGAAATTTGGGACACTTTGATTGACATGCACAAAGGTACCGACTTCGTCAAGGAATCCAAGTTGGATGTGCTTCAAAGTCAACTTGACAAGTTCAAGATGAAGGATGGTGAAGGCGTCGCTGAAATGTACTCTAGGCTTGCTCTCATCACAAATGAGATTGCCGGCTTAGGAAGTGAAGAGATGACCGAAAAATTCATCATCAATAAGATCCTAAGAGCCTTGGATGGAAAATATGATACCGTGTGCACATTGATCCAAATGATGCCCAATTACAAGAATCTCAAGCCAACGGGGGTCATTGGAAGAATTGTTGCTCATGAGATGTCACTCAAGGATAAGGAAGAGCTCGACAACAAGTCAAGTGGTGCTTACAAAGCCTCAGTGAAGTTCCCACATCATCAAGTGAGAAACAAACCTTCAATGAAGAATTGAGCCTAATGGTGAAGAACTTCAACAAGTTCTAGAAGAGTAGAAGCAAGGAAAGAAGTTCCAAGTCAAGGTCCTACAATGACAAAAGATCTTCGAGTCGAGAGCATAATTGCTACAATTTTGGAAGACCCGGACACTATTCCAATGAGTGTACGGCTCCCTACAAAAGAAGAGAAGAATCTACAAAGAGAAGAAGTAGAAGAGAAGAATCACCACCAAGAGAGAGAAGGAGTAGAGATGATCGTTATGAACGAAGAACATCCTAGAGAAGCAAGGATTCAGAAAGGAAGGACAAATCATCAAAGAGCTACACAAAGCAAAGACATCAAGCTCATGTTGGTGAATGGGTATCCTGCTCCGACTCCGACCATCACTCCGAGAGAAGCTATCACTCCGACTTAGAACATACTCAAGATGAAGGTGTTGTCGGTCTAGCACTTGTGTTAACCAACTCCTACGACATATTTGATTCACCAAATGAAGGACTTGGAAGATTCTTCATGGCTAAAGGCCCAAATGTATTACACCCCGAGTATGTTGATTTCAATAGCGATGAAGATGACTTTCTAGGTGATGATGATTTACTTGTTGACAACTCTAGTGATGAATACTATGATGAAACGTCAATTAATCATGCTAATCAAGATAAAACGAATGACAATGATAAGGAGAAGATTGAGCTTCTAACTAAAGAACTAAACACTCTTAAGTTAGCTCATTAAACTATCTTAGGAGATCATCGAGAACTTTTAAGGACTCATGAGAAATTACGTTTTGAAAAGCTCAACCTCGAGCAAGAACATGAGTTTTTAAAGGCTATCAATGATGATCTTCGCAAGAAAAGTTCTTCTTACATTGCCAAGCGTTTACTCTTATCTACTTACATGCCTCAAGTCAAGTCTAGTAACAAGTACAAGAAAGATTCTTCCTCTAGTAGTAACAACAATCATCATGCTAAATCTAATGTTGTTGCTTCTAGTAGTTCTCTTGATTCCACTAACGATTCTCTTAGCCAAGTTACACTTGAGCAAGAAAACAACTTATTGAAGGGAATTATAGAGAAAGATGTTTACAAGAGCCTTGCCGGAAGTAAGCAATTCGAGTAAATTGTACGCAAGCAAGGAAGGCACCGGAAGAACCAAGGTGTTGGTTTTGAACAAAAGTTCAATGCCAATAGAGTTGAGTGGGAAGAAGATCAATACCCCAAGATGAAGTTTGTTCCTCAACAAGAGAAGTATGATCCTACTTCTTTCAAAGGGACACAAGCTCAAGATGATCTTCCACCACAAGACCACAAGCAGAAAGGCAAGGACAAGCTTCAAGAGGAGATTGATGCATTTGAAGAAGCTCCTAAGGCCTTGGTCAAGTGGGTTCCCAAGACTACATCAAGTTCTACTTCATCAAGTATGACTACAACTCCAAGGATTCCCATCAAGATGGTGTGGATCCCGAAGAAAAAGAACTAGAGAGTTCTTGAGGGTGACTCCGCCAACAAACTTCACTCTTATCATTTTGGCGAGGACAAGTGCAACCAACTTCCACATCTTGCACTAGTTCATGGAGTCACAAACCCTATTGTTGGTAAGACAAGGGACAAGGTAACCCAATGCTTTCATAGACATCATCTTGTATGTGTGCATCACTCTATGTCTATGGATATCCTTGTTTGTTCCTTGTGGGACTAACCCATGTACGTATTGAAAGTGCAACTCACTCCAAAGGATTGCTCCAAATGATCTACATCAACATAGAGCATCCACATCTTCAACACCTACATGAAATCATCATCGACAAAACCCAAGGTTAGTTCATCCCTCTTAGGGGGGATCTCACATCTAGGGGGGGCTTTACTCTAAGAATTGAGCTAAAGCAACTCTAATGGTGTGAACACAACAATGCATTACGTAAAAGTGGCAACCCCACTTGAGCTTAAACAATGAGTATGACGCATGACCAAATGTTCTCATTTGACTCCTAAGTCACTATACTCATATATAGATGACCTAGACGTCGCCAATTGTTTGATAGATGCTAGAATTGGTTGTGCATGATTTGTCACATATTTTATCTGCCATTTTATTGTGTGAGCATGTCGTTTGCATATTTTACTCATTCGAGGACATCCACTTGTTTTTTTGCTTGTTTGGCTTCTTTTCTTTTGCCAAGTGGATGGACAAGAATGCTTAAGAACCTTCTCTAGCTATCTATGCTATTCTTGTCTCAAACTCTATTCATGCTATATCACAAAGTTTGATCAAGTCAGATTCGAACCACTCTGTGTGAGGAGCACTCGGAGTCCCCGATTCGTCATAGACTTAAACCTTCCAAAACCTCTTTGTGCATTTCCGTCTGACCGATTCATCCATTTCGGTCATACTGAGATCACTAAGTTGATCTAGGTTTTCAATCTCGGTGCAACCGGTTTGAACTTTTCAGTCACACCGAGTTGCAGTAACTGCTTGCAGTTATGCATCTCAGTGCCACCGAGTTGTTCCACTCGGTCACACCGACATGGTCAGGCCATTTATATCCCCGGGCCAAAATTTGGAAATTTCTCCAAACCTATTTGCCTGCGCTCAGCCTGCTCTGCCTCCTCGGGTCTCCGGATCGTCCTCCTTGTTGCCAGCCGCCTCCCGCCGCTGGTCTCCGCCGCCGTAAATGGGAATCGTATCCACCGTTGCCGCCGTAGCAGGTCCATCGCTGCATTTAGGGTATGGACTTGATCCTTGTGCTAATCTCACTCCGATTCCTAGCACATTGTTTTGCCATGTATTAAGATCATCCTATCCAGCGAAATCACTCCATAGATTAGTGTTGATATGAAAATTTAGGGTTAGGTTTCCGTCGAACTCATCTCGGACCGACCGAGTTGTAGAAATCGGTCCCACCGATTTGTCTTAGGACATTGCACATGTGATTCTTGGTCTGACCAAGAATTGAAAATTGGTGTGACCGAGTTCAGGACTTTGTGAAATCCTAGCGGTCTCGGTGCCACCGAACTGTGACTCGGTCTGACCGAGTTCACTAGTTTAGGTTCCAAAAGCTGCTTCGGTATCACCGAGTTTACAAATCAGTAGATCCGAAATGCTTTCTGTGGAAAACTAAAACTAAGTTTTTGACTCATTTTTTTTTTGCAAAAACCTCTGTGCTTTGTGATGCTCATCCCCTCTACCTCATCTATATCTATTCACAGGGTCTGCTGTCAGTGTTTGCACTATGTCAGATCAGAGTGACAGTCAGAACAGAGCTGAGGAGCAAGTTCATATGAGTGAGGGCACTAGTCCCTCAAGCAACTATGATGAGGGTAGCGAAAGCACACCCAACATCTTGCCAAAGGCAGCCACTAGGGCCAGAAAGAAGAAGACCCCAGATTCTGAAGATGAGGACTATGTGGCAGATGAGGATGAGGCCACATCTAGGAAGGTGCTGAAGAAGGAATATGGCACAACTGCTGCCATTAAGCCTGGTATGAAGACCAAAGCACCTGCAAGAAGGACTCCTATGTTAAAGGTCAGAGCATCCACTCAAGAAGCTTTGGGATCTGAACCCAAAGAACCAATTGTGGCTGAGAAGAAAAGAAAAGAAAGAGCTAAGAAAACAATGGCCAGAGTAGTTGGAAAACCCTATATGTTGGAAGAAGAGGAAGATGTTGCTGCACCAGCACCTAAAGCTCAAAAGCTTATGGGAGATGCTATAAGATCAGGGGCTGCTCCATCAAAGCCCAAAGATGCTCCCAAGGCAGCTGCACCTAAGCCCAAAGCTGCACCCAAGAGGAACACTAGGAGTATTCCTGCTGCAGAAAAGAACAAGGCCCCAATGCCTGAGGCTACTGTTGAAGAAGAAGATGATGAGTCACTTGTCTTAAGGAAGTTGAAGCCCAAAATTCCAGATCACAATGATGCTCATCCAGTAGCTGAAGACATGAAGCTCAGGAAGGATGCAGGACTTAGACAGTGGATATTGACTGATCCCTAAGCTGTCAAGAGAAGGACTACTATGGACTACAGGTTCCATACTAAGGAACAACATGATTTCTATGAGACAGCGCTGCTTGACAAGAAGCCTATAGTCTATGATATGAGATGGGTGGACTGGAAGTACATCAGGAACAATGAAGAACACTATCCTGGAGTTTATGACAGTTTCAAGTCTTGTGGAGTAGATGACTTTGTTGGGAAGAAGCTCACAAAGTGGAATGATGAGCTCATTATGCAGTTCTACTCCACAGCTCATTTCTACCCAGATTGAAGGATAGTCTGGATGTCTGAGGGTACAAGGTAACAATCAATAGTTGAAGAATGGGCCAAATTGATCAATGCTCCAAAGGAGAATGAGGATGACTTGGATATCTATGCCAAGAAGAAGAAACATCACAACTCCATGGCACACATGTACAAATAGATCCCCGATGCTGCACTTGAGACACACAAGCTTGGATCAGTACATTACCTGTTGTCAGGATTGCCTACAATCAACTTGATCCTAAGGCATACTCTGTTTCCTAAGTCAGGTGATCACAAGATGATCATAAGCCATGCAATCAACTTGCTTCACATATTTGATGTGCCTTAGAAGTTCAAAGTCATGAGCTTAATTGTGGAAACTATCAAAAGGACCGCCGCTGATCAGAAGAGGAGTTGTGGGTATGCCCCACAGATTCAGGAGCTTATAAACTCCAAGATGGGCACTGGCACATATCTCTTGGACAAGGAACACCTGCGCATCTACCCTGACTTTGAGGACAACACTTTTGTGATGGATGAAAATGAACCATCATCTGTGCAAGCACAAGAGAAGAAGGAGAAAGCAAGGACTGAGAAGGCTGCAAAGATGCCAACCATTGATGAGACATCTCAGTATTTTCTGAAGAGCAAGCAAGATCAGCTTGGCTACTTGATTGCCTCCACTCTAAGGATTGAGAAGGGCTTGGCCACCCTGACTCAAAACCATGAGAGCTTGGAGAGAATCATAGAGCAGAAGTTCTATGATCTTGATGTGAAGGTCACTGAGATACAGTCAGTTGTTGAGCAACTTCAGGAGGAAGTGGAGGAGAAGAAGGGCAAGTCTACCACATATGCATTTGCTAGAGTGCCCAGAGGTCAGAGATCTGCTGCAGTGCTAGTTACAGACATTAGAGCTACTTCATCTGCACCAGCAACAGCTTCAGTGCCACCAGCTCTAGTAGCCACTCCACCAGCTCCATCAACAGCAATTGATGCGTTCGTCCTTAGAGTCATTTCTACATCACCACCTGAAGACCAAGCCTGAGAGTCATTTTAGCACTATGCATTTTTTATGAACTTTTTGGTAACTTGTTGCCAAAGGGGGAGAAAATGTATAGATCATAGGCTTCGAGAGAGAGTGTTGCTTTTGTTCTCTCTTGTTTTTGGTGGTTGAACTTTATTGTTTGATTTTGTGAGATACTCTATGCCGTTTGTGAGATACTTGGAGGATCATGTGTTTGATCATATGCTATGCTACATTATTGCTTGTTGGATGATATTATCTCTTACATTTTCATATGATCATTCACTTTGCTTGGTGATGAGTGCATGAGTTCAATCTTTATCATTTTGAGCGCTGCACCAAGATGTATATGACATGGAAGAGTAACCCATGATCCTAACTCATTGTGCATTTGCAGTCCAAAGCAAATCTTAAACTATGCACAAATTTAGGGGGAGCTCTTGTTTTTCACATACTTCTCAAAGCGACAATGTTTTTTCAATCTTATTATCATTTCTCGAAGATTTGATCTATATGTTGTCATCAATTACCAAAAGGGGGGAGATTGAAAGTGCAACTATCCATGGGTGGTTTTGGTAATTCCTAACAACATATAGCTCATTGAGCTAATGCTATTTCAAGATAAATATTTCAGGAAAGCTCAATGATTGGCATGGCATGGATGAGAAAAGTGGACCCCTCAAAATGCTAAGGACAAAAGGATTGGCTCAAGCTCAAAGCTCAAGACTCTACATTTTCCATTTTAGTGATCCAAGATCACATTGAGTCTATAGGAAAAGCCAATACTATCAAGGAGGGATGAGGTGTTGCTTAATGAGGTTCTTGCTCAAAATGCTTAGTGATATGCTCCAAAGCCCTCAACTACTTTCTCGCATCCACCTATGACCTAAACCAAAATTCAAACTCGGCCCCACCAATTCTTTCTATCCGGCGCCACCGAGTTCAGATGTCATAGCCACTGCCACAAACCCTAGGCAAATCAGTCTCACCGATAGGGATCTCGGTCTCACCGAGATGGGATTGTAATCTCTCTGTTTCCCTTCGTAACGTTTTGGTCTCACCGAGATGAGCGATCGGTCCCACCAATATTGCAATGTAAACTCTCTGTTTCCTTTTCATAACGTTTCGGTCCCACCGAGATGAGCGAATCGGTCCCACCGAGTTTTCCTGACCAACTCTCTGGTTAGCTTATTACCAAAATCGGTCTCACCGAGTTTGTGTAATCGGTCTCATCGAGATTAAGTTATGCCCTAACCCTAACCATATCAGTCCTACCGAGTTGCATGCCGGTCCCACCGAAAATCCTATCGGTCACTAGATTTGCTGAATCGGTCCGACCGAGTTTCTCAATTCGGTCCCACCAAGATTGGTAAGTTGTGTGTAACAGTTAGATTTTGTGTGGAGGCTATATATACCCCTCCACCCACTCTTCATTCATGGAGAGAGCCATCAGAACATGCCTACACTTCCAACTTACATTTTCTGAGAGAGAACCACCTACACTTGTGTTGAGGTCAAGATATTCCAATCCTACCATATGAATCTTGATCTCTAGCCTTCCCCAAGTTGCTTTCCACTCAAATCTTCTTTCCACCAAATCCAAATCCAGAGAGAGAGAGTTGAGTGGTGGGGAGACTATCATTTGAAGCACAAGAGCAAGGAGTTCATCATCAACACACCATTTGTTACTTCTTGGAGAGTGGTGTCTCCTAGATTGGCTAGGTGTCACTTGGGAGCCTCCGACAAGATTGTGGAATTGAACCAAGGAGTTTGTACGGGCAAGGAGATCGCCTACTTCGTGAAGATCTACCCCTAGTGAGCCAAGTCCTTTGTGGGCGATGGCCAAGGTGGGATAGACAAGGTTGCTTCTTCGTGGACCCTTCGTGGGTGGAGCCCTTCGTGGACTCGCGCAGCCATTACTCTTCATGGGTTGAAGTCTCCATCAACGTGGATGTACGATAGCACCACCTATCGGAACCACGGCTCAAAAATCTCTGTGTCTCCAATTGCATTTGCCTCCTCAAACTCCTCCCCTTTACATTCATATGCAATTGTGTTAAATTCCGCTGCTATACTCTAGAATTGCATGTGTAGGTTGATTGCTTGACTTATGCTAAGTTGCTAAAATCTACCATGAATTAAAATTGGGAAAAGGCAAAGTTTTTATTTGGTCAAGTAGTCTAATCACCCCCCTCTAGACATACTTTTGATCCTACACTTCGCCAGCTCTCTATTTCAGGGGGCTAGATCCAGGTATTCTGGCATGCAAAAGTTGATTTTTAGCCTTGTCATGGCCTCAAGGAAACTGCGCCACTACTTCCAAGCCCACGAGGTCATAGTTGTCACCCGCTTCCCTTTGCGAAGGATACTCCGAAACCCTGAGGCCATCGGCAGAATAGTGGAGTGGGCATTGGAGTTATCCAGCTTTGGCTTAAAGTTTGAAAGCACATCAACGATTCAGAGAAGAGCACTGACAGAGTTTACTGTAGAATGGACGCCAACCCCTAATGAAGAAGTGCTAGAGACTGTTATTCCCAGCAAGGAAGCGCCCCAAGAATGGATCATGTATTTCGATGGTGCCTTCTCCCTACAAGGTGCAGGGGCTGGCGTGCTTGTCATTTCTCCTATTGGGGAGCACCTTAAGTACGTCGTCCAGATGCACTTTCCCTGGGAGGAGGTTACCAACAATACTGCAGAGTGTGAAGGGCTCCTTGCTGAGCTCACGATTGCCACAGAACCGGGGATCAAGAAGCTAATCATCCGTGGAGACTCACAACTCATGGTGAGACAAGTGAACAAGGATTACCAAAGTCCATTGATGGAGGCATTTGTTGAGGAAGTGAGAAAGTGGGAGGAGCGCTTTGACGGGTTGCAAACAGAGCATGTACCCAGTGCAGAAAACAGCATTGCTGATCATCTGTCAAAGTGCGCTGCACAAAAACTCCCTGTGGAACCAGGAACTTTTGTTCTCCATCTAACTCAGCCCTTCGTATCCCTGGCAACAATGGCTAGGAAAAGGAGGAAACTGGACCCAGGAAGCCTCTCCCGGTAGAACCCCTCAAGGATCTCGGCAGAGAGCTTGGCGGGAACAACTCTCCTTCGGTCGCTAAGCTGCCTCCTCCCGCTGGACCACTGGTCCCCGCGGTTGAAAAGTGCAGTCCCACGAAGGAAGAGGTGCCGCTAGTCCTCATTGCCGAGCTCCAGGCTCCAACTTGGGCATGGCACATAGTCCATTTCCTCCAAACTGGACAACTTCTCGAAGGGCAAGAAGAAGCTGAAAGAGTAGCCAGGAGGGCCAGTATGTATCAGTTTGTTGATGACACACTATACAGAAGAAGGTCCAATAGTGTGAAATTGAAGTGCATTTGCTGGGAAGAAGTAAAGGAACTACTGGCATAAATACACAAAGGCATGTGCTGCTCCCACATTGGATCAAGGGCTTTGGTTGGGGAAGCATTCCGACAAGGATGCTATTGGCCCACAGCCCTCCAACATGTGGTTGAGCTAGTCACCAAATGTGAAGTCTACCAGTTCCATTCCAAGAACATCCATCTGCCTTCCCAAGCTCTTCAGACAATCCCTTTGTCATGGCCGTTTTCAGTCCGGGGGCTCGATATCCTCGGACCTTTCCCTTGTGCTACCGGGGGCTTTGAATTCTTGTTCGTTGCAACCGACAAGTTTACAAAATGGCTGGAAGTAGAAGCCGTAAGAAAGGTGACTGCTCAGTCAGCTATCAAGTTCTTGAAAGGATTGGTGTGCCACTTGCCCGGATCATCACCAATAACGGCACCCTATTCACGAGCCATGCCTTCATGCAATATGTTCATGCCCTCAGAAGAAAAGTCTCATTTGCCTCTGTTGCACATCCCAGAAGCAATGGGTAAGCTAAGAGGGCGAACACTGAAGTCTTGTGAGGACTAAAGACAAGAACTTTTGATAAGCTGCAGAAGTGTGGCGGGTGATGGATTGACGAGCTGCTGGTGGTTCTTTGGTCCCTCATAACGACACCAAATCGAGCTACCGAGTAGACTCGCTTCTCCCTAGTCTATAGGCAAGAAGCAGTTATCCCCACGGAAATAATTTATGGGTCACCTCGAGTGCTTGCCTATGATGAAGTAGCACAGGAACAACACCGGCGTGACGATGCTGTGCTTCTCAAGGAAAACCGTCTCCGGGCTGCTACGCGTGCTGTACTCTACCAGCAAGCCCTGCGTGGCTATCACAGCCGCAGGGTTCATGCCCTGTGTTTTGAGGAAGGTGACCTTGTCCTTAGGCACGTTCCGTCTACCAAGGGTACAAACAAGTTGACGCCAAAGTGGGAAGGCCCTTACTGGGTAGTACGAGTCACCAGACCTGGCGTAGTCCGTCTGGAGACCGGAGATGGCATTAAATTGCGAAACCCAAGGAATATTGAGCATCTCCACAAGTTCTACCCGTAAGGCACGGCTGTCGGGCCCTGCCCGGCAGCCACCCCTTTGTACAGGCTTTGCCTTAGTTGCATGTAACCCCTTGTACAGAGCCAGGCACAGACCCTGAGCAACATAGAAATAAATGAAGCGCTGAGGGGATCCCCCGACAAGTTGCATGCATGCATAAGCATATCATGAGCATCACATGTTCATGTAGATAAGATTGCATCTGGCATCATTTCCATCTGCATAAACTGCAGGCTCCTGCCGTGGACTTGGTCCCAAAGAGGAGATTTGAAGACGAACCTACACTATGGTCTCCAGCAAGCCAATCAGATAAGTTCCTCCTCTTATCCATACGTGTTCTTTAAGTAGAGACTTGTGCATAGGAAAACCTTGCTGCATTTTGAAACTTAGGCGCTCCCATCTTTTGACTCGAACGCTGCTTCGGTCAGGATGGTCGCAGTGGCCTTTGGCAAAAAAGGATTGGCGGGGGGCTGGTCCCTCTTTATGGTTTGTGCTCAGTAGTCCTAACTCTGTGGCAACAAGCTGAGGGTACCAGCAAGATAGCCTGCCGAGGGAAACTCGTTTACTTAAACGTATAGAGGCATCCCACCTCTGCATGGCCACATTACATGCACGAGTCCCTGGCAAGGTTTATCTTTTTCATTAATATGCTGATCAAACAAGTACAGACCCTATAGGACACAAACATGGATAAAAGAGAATGCGTAATTTGAACTAAAGATTGGCAAGTGCCTACATATTTTAATTGAAAAAAGATAAGTACCCCATAATCCCTTTCCTGCCCCTCTTGAAAAACCAGATAAGATCTAGAGTGGTGAGGCTGCGAAGGAGAGGAGTGGGAGGAGAAGCTCGGCGGTGCCCTGGTCACCACCTCTAGGACCAGCGAGAAGCCCCAGCACGAGCGCCGGTGGGAAGAACCGCCAAGGCTCAGCTGGAATACTGCTGGAGGAGGCGAAGGCACCAAGAGAGCGATCCCCTCCCCGACAGCCAAGAGGCTGGTGATGATGGTGTCGAAGAGGAGGTAGAGGAGCGGGAAGATGAGGCAATGGGCCGGCAGAACGAGAAGAAGGCGCCGGGGACACGAAGGCATCGGTGCCATTGTACTCCAACCTGACGGCCTGCCGCCCAGCTCCGCCGTCCCCGCTCCTTATTTCCTCATCACCGCTGTTCAAGGAGGGCGCCGGGCCTCTAGCCCACCGCCTCCCCTAGAGCAAGCGGAGTCAGCGGCTACGCTTGAGGCCCGCAAGGAGCGCCACCACCCACTTGGCGGGCAGGAAGGTGCCAATGTCCTCAACGTCATCCCCAACTTCGCAGAAGGAGGCCATACCAGAGTCTCCCACGGCCCCGGGTAGCGCACCCTCGGCGCTATTGTGGGTGCAACGTTCACCGGACTTCACCACTAATCACGACCGCTCATCTCATTGGGGCCCGGACTAGACTCACTCCCCGGACATTGACGCAAGCATAGCCAGAAGAAAGCAGAGGACGAGGAAGGGGGATATGAGGATGAATGCCTCCGCTCCTCCCCTGCCCTTCCTTTTATAGGTGGACGGGGGTTGGGGGCTGATCCCCCGGCAGGTAACCGCTGCCCTCCTTCGCCAATCCAAGGAAACTAGACCCCTTCCTTGATGCTCTCCCGCACCACACGCCCCATCACCTACCCCAATCAATGCATGCAACATACATGGCTAAGGATAAGGGTGTGGTGGGAAGAGTGAATTGGCAGTTACCCGCCCGTGCGTTAAAGTCATTCACGGTCCATTACAAGGATGACCCCATTGGAACTGGCGATACGTGACGCACGGGGGAACCAGAAACTGACCTGGGCTGAGGTTAATGAAGAAGCAAAGAAGATCTCAAAGGACAAGCAACAACTAACCTCTTGCCTGTGCATTGGTTAGGGCTACCCCGATGATGCCCCACAGCGTATTCGGGCCAGGCCCGGGGGCTCCTGTCGGTGCAACAAACCCTGGGTCTCTTGCCCAGACTACGCACAAGCTTAAAGAGCAGGAATGCAACATCCAAGCCAAGACCAAGCTGAAGAGATCAACTCTTTGAGAAATCAGGGCAGATCAAGAGGACCAAGTCAAGCCAGAAAGATAGGATACCACGAAGGGAAGACCTCCCTTGCCGGGCAGGCGAGCCTGACAAAGTTGAGGTGGCCCCAAGAGTAAGCGTTAAGACCACCCCGGCAGGCCTGCTGGGGCCAACTAAGGCAAAATACCCCGCCAAGGTTCTACAGATCCACCTCACAGCAACGCAAGTCATCGATCAGTGCGGTGTCAGGCCCCCAGGTGACTAAGTGGCAGATATTTGCCACATGGTAGCCACTTCCTATGGAAAACACCTTCAAATGACACCCGTCCTGAGACGTGTCAAGCAAGCAGGCAAGAAGCTGGCGAAACAGCCCGGCAAGGCTTGCCGGGCGCACTATGATGTCACACTAAGCGGCCCATTTAATGTGCTCTGTCCGCCTATAGAATTAGGTATGATAACACTGTTTGCTATCTAAGAAGTACGTAATGACTGATTTGCCATTCTGGTGACCCCTTGATCTACAAAAGGAGGCCTGTGGCAACCGTAGAGAGGATTCAGACCCTCACATACTCATACGCGCATGGTTGTTCTCGCCCCGAGGCAACCTTGCTGGGCAAGAGCGCTGCATTTTCCACCACAATCTACCATCAATCCACCAAAGGAGGAGTAGGGTTTTACGCCTCACGGCAGCATGGACCTGGGTAAAATCGCCCGTGTGATCTCTGCCATGCGGTGTTGCGCTCCTCCGCTCTTTATGCAACATGCCCATCCCCCGCCGAACCACAAAGGTGCTCATGGCCCCATAGGTGGTCGTGGTTTCCCACGACATCACCAAATGGTGTGGGACATAAGGCACCAATGTGGATTCAAGGAAATTTCTCCTGATGATATCATCTCCGAAGAAGATGGTGATGATTGACTCTGACGAGAGCCCATCATATGAAGACATTTCTCTTTTTGTCGAGAAGTTTAGTGCGGGAAAATTTAAGGGAAGATTCCAAAAGAAGAAAGTGAGGAAGTGCTACAACTATGAAGCAACCAACCACTTCTCCGATGATTGTACTTGTGAGAAGAGAGACGATAAACCAAGGTTTCCCAAGACCTTTGCAAAGAATAAGTTGTCAAACCCTTTGAACTCCAAGCTCAAGAAGAGAGATGGGAATGCAATGGTTGCTCAAGAAGAATCCAACCCCAATGATCACTACAAAAAAAGACACATCCGTGACATTATGGGCCCAACGGAAATTTTTTCTGTCATGGTTATGACACTTCTATGACGATAATTGTGACAAAAACACGTATCATCATAGATGTGGTGGGCTCCTACTTCTATGACAAAAAATCATGATAGAAAATGGGCTTTTCGTCCTAGGTGGGTTGGAGACGCACCTGCATGACATTCTTTGGGCCGTCCATGACGGGAAAAATCATGGTAGAAATGAGGGCGGGGAAAGTATCGGGGAGTTCCCAGTTATGGTGGGTGATCGGGGTCGAGCGATGCATAGAGGTTTGCGCATTTCTCTCGTATACGTACGCACGTGGGTGTGAGGCGTTGGGCTCTAACTGAACCCGAGCAAGGCGTTCACTTACTGAACCCGAGCGATTGTACTGGCTACATTACAGAACCCGAGCGATCGATCCCTTGGTTGTTAACTAAACTCGAGCGATTCTTTCGCTATTACTGCTAATTGAACTCGATCGATCGATCGCTGTTGCTGCTTACTAAAGCTAATCGAACCTGTTGCCTCTTAATGAACAGTGACCGTGGAAGTTGGTTGAACGAGTCGAGATGTGGTGAGTAAAGTAGGTTGGTTGGGGTTGGATGAACAGTTCCTAGGTGGGGGGTGGATGAACATGACCCCGTGGTAGTGGGCCGTTGCCGCAGGATGAACATGTCCTCGAGGAGGCCGCCATAGCCGAGCTGGTTGGGGGTGGATGAACAGGACCCCGTGGAGGGCTGGATGAACAGTAGCCGGTGGAGGCTCGAGGAGGACGACGGTGGATGAACAGTAGCCCGTGGAGGCTAGAGCGAGGTAGTAGATGGTGGATGAATAGTAGCCCATGGAGTCCTGTTTTGCAGTATGCCACACCCCTCCCGATGAACATGACCCCCATTTCGACCGTAGCACTCCAACAGAAGTCCGTTTCCTTTGTTTTGCGGTACGCCAAACCCCTCTCGATGAACAGGATCCCATTTCAACTGTAGCCGATCAAGCAGAAGGTCGTTTCCTCCGTTTTGCGGTACGCCAGACCCTTCCCAATGAATAGGACCCTATTTTGATTGTACGCGCTCAAACAGAAGGCCGTTTTCCTCCGTTTTGAGGTACGTCAGACCCTGTTTCGGCTATTCCGTGCAAGCCGGTTAGCTCCCGATGAACACGGCACGTTCCATTGCGTCCCGATGAACACGCCACAGTTTCTCCATTCCGACCTAGCTGGTTGGCTGCCGATGAACATGAGGCCATTGTTGCCGTCTCCGTGTACACGAGCCCTGGACATACGTATGCGCGAGTACATGCTCAAGACCCCCATGCATGTATGTATGTGCCCATAGTTTTTGGAGGGCGGATGTATGTACGTGTACTCCATTTAGACGGGACTGCATAGACTGCTACATAGGGGCCGGACTGTACTATGACACGTGCCAGTGTTTGCTTGGCCATGGTTCATCCTTGCAGAGACACCAATCGGCTAGTATGTACGTACACTTTGACGATAAGACAAACAATGCTACATACGCTTCAACCGGGTGGGTCCTAGCTGTCTGTGAGGATAAGGAGGCACTTCTTCGCATGCGAAGATATAGCTAGTAGGTCCCAGTTGTCAGCAGGAGGAATCATTTTTTGCGCGTAATATGGAGGCACTTCCTTGCATCCGAAGATGCAGCTGGTTGATAGGTCTACAACGTATCTATAAGTTTTGATTGTTCCATGATATTATATTATCTGTTTTGGATGTTTTGTATGCAAATGCTATTTTATATTATTTTTGGGACTAACTTATTAATATGCTATAGGAGGGGCGCCCCTAGGGCTTGTGGCCCCCTCGGAGACTCTCTGGCCTCCTTCTTTGGCCTATAAATTCATAAATATTCTATAAATCCTAGAGGCATCCACGAAAAAACTTTTCCACCGCTACAGGTCTCTGACCTCATGAGATCCCATCGGGAGGCCTTTTCTGGTTCTCTGCCGGAGGGGGATTCAATCACGGAGGGCTTCTACATCAACTCTATTGCCCTTCTGATGATGCATGAGTAGTTTACCACAGACCTACGGGTCCATAGCTAGTAGCTAGATGGCTTCTTCTCTCTTTGATCTTCAATACAATGTTCTCCTCGATGTTCTTGGAGTTCTATCCGATGTAATCTTCTTTTGCGGTGTGTTTGTCGAGATCCGATGAATTATGATTCATGATCAGATTATCTATGAATATTTTTTGAGTCTTCTCTGAATTCTTATATGCATGATTTGATATCTTTGTATCTCTCTTCGAATTATTGGTTTGGTTTGGCCAACTAGATTGGTAGTTCTTGCAATGGGAGAGGTGCTTAGTTTTGGGTTCAATCTTGTGGTGTCCTCACCTAGTGACGGAAGGGGTAGCGAGGCGCATATTGAATTGCTGCCATCAAGGGTAAAAAGATGGGGTTTATGTCATACTACTTGAGTTTATCCCTCGACATCATGTCATCTTGCTTAAAGCGTTGCTCTGTTCTTATGAACTCAATACTCCAGATGCAGGTAGGTGCCGGTCGATGTGTGGAGTAATAGTAGTAGATGCAGAATCATTTCGGTCTGCTTGTCACGGACGTGGTGCCTATATTCATGATCATTGCCTTAGATATCTTCATAACTTTGCGCTTTTCTATCAATTGCTCAAAAGTAATTTGTTCACCCATAGTATTATTTTCTTTCAAGAGAGAAGCCTCTAGTCAAACCTATGGCCCCCGGGTCTATTTTCCATCATATATTTTCAGATCAATAAACCAAAAACACAAAATATATTGTTGAGTTTTATTTACTTTTTACTTGTTTTATATCTATCTCTATCAGATCTCACATTGGCAAGTAACCGTGAAGGGATTGGCAACCCCTTTATCACGTTGGGTGCAACTGTTTGATTGTTTGTGTAGGTGCGAAGATTGGTGACTTGCTTGTATCTCCTACTAGATTGATACCTTGATTCTTAACTGAGGGAAATACTTATCTCTACTATGATGCATCACCCTTTCCTCTTCAAGGGAAAAACCAACGCAAGCTCAAGAAGTAGCAGGAAGAATTTCTGGCACCGTTGCCGGGGAGATCTACATCAAGCCTACCAAGTATCCATCATAAACTCTCATCTATTGCGTTACATTATTTGCCATTTGCCTCTCGTTTTCCTCTCCCCCACTTCTAAAACATTTTCAGAAAGCACAAAAATATTTGCCCTTTTTTATTTGCCTTCTTTCCATTTTCCTTTATGTCTTACTTGGTTTGTTTGCTCATTTTCTTGGCATAATTATATATTTATTACAAATCAGAAAGCAAAGAGTTTATGGATCCTCATCCACTTGCTAATCTTTTTTTAAGAGATCCAATTATGATGAACCAATTGCTAGTGAGTTCAGTGCACTAGATTATCTTTATGAGTTTTTTCTTGAAATTCGTGAATCTAAACATTGTGATGAAGTGTTAAAAGAAGAAAATTATAAAGTGATTCACGATAGTCCCTTCAATGAAAAGCACGATTGCAATGATATTATTTCTATTAATGTCAATTGTGTTAATAATATGCAAAACCTAAGCTTGGGGATGCTAATTTTGCTATGTCCACTACTTGTTGCAATGATCATGATTGGGGTGATTCTTCTTATGATCTTGAAAATTTATTTAAGCCCCATGATGAATATGAGATTGATAATAATGTTTGCAATAATATTGAAAGTGGGTTTGGAAGAGTGTCAACTTTAGATCCAACCTATTTGTAGAATGTTCAATCTTATGAAATTTTTGATGTAAGTGGGTTTGGAAAGGTCATGTATTTAGTTGATGATAATCCCACTATTTTGGAAGAGTGTCAACTTCGCATGCATATGGATTATGTAGAGAATATGTTATGTGAGAGCTATATTGTTCAGTTTCAATATGATCCTACATGCAATTATTATGAGAGAGGAAAATATGGTTGTAGAAATCTTGATGTTACTGAATTACCTCTCTTGATGCTTAGATTGTTAAAGTTTTATTCTTCTTCCATGCATATGCTAGTTTTTTCTTGCATTGATAATTTGTTTGCTTATAAAATTCCTATGCATAGGAAGTATGTTAGACCTAGATGTGTTTTCACGTGTTTTATAATGCTCTCTTTGCGCTTCATTTCTTGTCTTTCATCTGAGCATCATTGAAATCTCAATGCCTAGCTAAAAGGCTTTAAAGAAAAGCGCTTCTTGGGAGACAACCCAATATTTTTCTTTCCTGTTCTTGAATGAATTTATCATCTAGCCTCTGGTTAGATGTGTTTTCATGCTCTAATTTAGTGTTTGTGCCAAGTAAGACCTTTGGGATAGTTTGGAAAAACAGAAACTTTTGCGCCCGGTGCAGAAAATCCTGAAAATCATCAGAGCGTGATAAATTTCTGAATTTTTTACACATGATTGATATACAAATTTCCCAGGATGTCCTAATTTTTCAGATTTTTGGAGTTATAGAAGTATTCGATGTTTCTAGATTGCTACAGACTATTCCCTTTTTGACAAATTCTGTTTTCTATGCGTTGTTTGCTTATTTTGATGAATCTATGGGCAATATCGGGGGTATGAACTATGGAGAAGTTGGAATACAGTAGATATTACACCAATATAAATAAATAATGAGTTCACAATAGTACCAATAGTGGTGATTTATTTTCTTATACTAACGGATCTCATAAGTTTTTCTGTTGAGTTTTGTGTTGTGAAGTTTTCAAGTTTTGGGTAAAGATTTGATGGACTATGGAATAAGGAGTGGCAAGAGCCTAAGCTTGGGGATGCCCATGGCACGCCTAGGTAATACTCAAGGACAACCAAGCATCTAAGCTTGGGGATGCCCTGGATGACATCCCCTCTTTCGTCTTCGTCTATCGGTAAATTTACTTGAGGCTATATTTTTATTCACCACATGATATGTGTTTTGCTTGGAGCGTTGTCGATGTCAAAACCGGCGGATCTCGGGTAGGGGGTCCCGAACTGTGCATCTAGGCGGATGGTAACAGGAGACAAGGGACACGATGTTTTTACCTAGGTTCGGGCCCTCTCGATGGAGGTAAAACCCTACTCCTGCTTGATTGATATTGATGATATGGGTAGTACAAGAGTGGATCTACCACGAGATCAAGGAGGCTAAACCCTAGAAGCTAGCCTATGGTATGATTGTTGTAATGGTTGTTCGTCCTATGGACTAAAACCCTCCGGTTTATATAGAAACTGGAGAGGGCTAGGGTTACACAGAGTCGGTTACAATGGTAGGAGATCTACATATCCGTATTGCCAAGCTTGCCTTCCACGCCAAGGAAAGTCCCATCCGGACATGGGACGAAGTCTTCAATCTTGTATCTTCATAGTCTTGGAGTCCGGCCGATGATAATAGTCCGGCTATCCGGACACCCCCTAGTCCAGGACTCCCTCAGTAGCCCCTGAACCAGGCTTCAATGACGATGAGTCCGGTGCGCATATTGTTCGGCATTGCAAGGCGGGTTCCTCCTCCGAATAATTCATAGAAGATTGTGAACACCAGGATAGTGTCCGGCTCTGCAAAATAATTTCCACATTCCACCGTAGAGAGAATATTATGTACACAAGTTCCATCTGCTGACGTATCTTGTTGCATGACATCACGCCACTACCAAGCCTTTACTTGAATCGTTTTTTTATTATACCACCTCAACGCGTTTAGCGAAGCGGTTTCCTTGGCACGTCTTGTCGAAGCAGAGATCGTGTTCCCCTTATTTCGGGATTCTCATCAATACAGACGTGGGTAACCCAACCGCGCCATTGATGGTGGCGCTTGGGAGATAAGCGAGTTTTACCAGGCCGGTGGGGACGCATAGTTTCCGTCCGCCCATATATAAGGGGATAAGGATCCACCTTTTTACCTACGCCTTCTTCCTCCTTTGCTTATCCATCTCCGCGCACTCTCGAGCTCCAGCGCCCAAGTCCGCGCATCTCGTCTCAACCTTCTCTGACCATGTCCGGAGCGGGAGGCAAATGGCTGGCCTCCTCCGTGACGGAGGAGCACATCGCAAAACTGCGCAGCGCCGGATACCTTTCCGGCGACATCGTGCACCGGCTGCCCGACAAGGGGCAGCTCATCCCCACCCCCAGGCCCCATGAGAGGGTCGTATTCCTTCCACACTTCCTCCGCGGACTGGGCTTCCCGTTGCATCCCTTTGTCCGGTGGCTCATGTACTATTACGGCCTGGATTTCCACGACCTGGCGCCAAACTTCATCCTCAACATCTCGGCGTTTATCGTCGTGTGCGAGGCCTTCCTCTGCATCCAGCCCCACTTCGGCTTGTGGCTCAAGACCTTCAACGTCAAGCCGAAGGTGGTGAAGGGCACTCAAGTGGAGTGCGGAGGCGCCATGTTGGGCAAGATGCCCAACGTCATCTGGCTCGAAGGGGCCTTCGTGGAGTCCGTCAAGGGGTGGCAATCGGGGTGGTTCTACATCACCGAGCCGCGCGACCCTAAGTGGGCGGCGGCCCCCGAGTTTAGATCTGGTATCCCTATGCAGCTCACCTCCTGGAAAGAGAAGGGCTTGCTATGGGGCAGTTCGGAGGAGCTGACAGGACTCCAGTCCTGTCTTCAGACCCTGGTGAACAAGAAGCTTAGGCTTGTCAATGTGAACCAGGTCATGCTCATACGCCGGATCCTCCCCTGCCAACAACGGGCCTTCAATCTGTGGGAGTTTGATCCGGCACAACACCGGACTCTGAGCGGGCTCTCCGACACGATGTATGAAGCCGTCTGGAGGGTGCTGTTCAAGGGTGGAGAAGCCCCCGCGTCCGCGACTGAGGATCGCGGATTCAGCACCAAGCGCCCGGCCAGTGAGGTAAGCTTCGTTATCCTCTATGGGACAGTTGTTTTCTTTCATAGTTTGACTCTATGTGGGATCTAAAACTCCCAATGCCTTTCACAGGACTGGCAGAGGACGTCCGAACAGGTAGACTGTCCGGCTCCCCTTCCCGAAGACCAAGCGGATGCCCGCTTAACAGGGCTGCTGGTCCCGGCACTCTATGTGGTGCCGGAGAAGAAGGCCAAGAAGAAGGCCACGGGAACTCGAAGAAGTTCCCGGCGCCAGGTGATATCGGACTCATCGTCCGATGGCTCCGAGGCGGACTCCTCCCCCGAAGACGAGGAGGAGAAAGAAGACTCTCTCCCAGAGGAGGGAGAGAGGAAGAGGAAGGCCTCCCCAACAGGGGAGGCCGAAGGGTCGAAGAGGGGAAGAACTATTACCCCGGACGGCTCCGCCAACGCCAACGTTGGCGACGAAGAGTGGCCCTCAAGGGCCAGGCCTCCGGCAAGATCGTAAGTATCCGGATTCCTGAATGATTTATAATTTCTCTTTTGTGTCACATAGTGTCCTTCTAACGCCGCACTCTGCCTGCAGTCCGGCCGATGATGATCTCCCCGCTTCATCGAGCGGGTCGTTGGCCCGTCGGATGTAGATTCCATCCCGAGGACGCCGAGGTGGGATCCCGGGAAGGGACCCATCGGGAGGAGGCTCCGGAGGCGCCACAAGGCAGCCTCCCGGACTTTGCGCCGGACTCCACGCCGGAACCTGCAGTGGTTCTGGAGCCCGGCAGGCGGCCCCTTCGCAAGAAGGGCAAGACCGTGACGCCGGCGGCCCCCGTCCAACCGGAGGCGCCGGACAACTTGTTGGAGGCGCTCAAAGGCGCTTCCATCGAGGAAGAACACCGCACTATTATGAGTGCGGTGATTCAGAAGGTTCAGCTCGCCAAGAGCAGGCTAACCGAAGCCTGCAGTAGCCTTCTAACAGGCTTTGAGGTAAGAAGTTAAAATTATGTAATGTAATACCGCATAGACAGTAGCCCCTGATGCTTGGTTCGGTGTTCGGAAAGAAAAGCCGGACTGAGGATCTAAAAAGATATACGCAGGGTTGCTAAAAATTATGTCACTATGGGCTTGCAGGCTGCGCTGCTAACCTCTGCCGCACTGACTGCGGAGGTCGGTGCTTTGAAGCAGGATCTCGAGCGGTCCAAGTAAGAGCTCAGTCGTGCCAAGAAGCAGCTCGAGGACAAAGAAGGTGAGTAACACCACTTTGAATAGTTACCTTACAGAAAAGGATTTAGGTTGCAATAAAAATAACAAGGATAACGTGGGTACTGTAGGGGCCACGAACGAGGTGGCAACCCTGAAGGAGGCTGTGTCCGCGGCCAAACGCAATGCGGCCGCGGAACGGGCAGAGCGGGAAAAGCAGGAGGCGCGGGTGGCAGAAGTGCGGCAAGAGCTCCATGCTCTCATGGAAAAGCATGAGAGTTTGGAGCGCGACTCAAAGACTCGAGAGTCCGAGCTTGCCTCGGCTCTCGAAAGTGCCAAAGCCGCCAAGGCCGAGGCCCATAAGGCCCTCCAGGAGATTGAGGCGGTGAAGAAGAGAGTGATGGGTAAGGCATTTTTCATGCAAAGCAAGCATGTTAATGTAAATTACCTATTACTTACCCGAATTCGGAGCTCTCCAGGGGTGTTTGCAGATCTGCCTCGCAGTGTATCCGATGCCACCGCATTCTACCGTGGCGAGGAGGGGAGCTCAACGGAAAAGGTTTTCTGGTCTCAGTACGCTGAGTCTGGACATTTGGTGCCCCCTAGCGACCAGCTGAAGCAGCTGGTCGAACTCCACAAGGTAGCCGAGTAGGCCATGAAGGGCCTCATAGTCCGGCTGTGGCCTGGAGAGGTCATGCTTGGGAGCTACTTCGGCCTCGTGCGGCGGCTGGTGGATGCGTGCCCCTGGGTGGAGGTCATCAAGCCTCCGCCTGTATTGAAGGTGCTCGTCGGGCCCTTGCCCGCGCAAAGGTGCACTGGGGTAGGTTGGATGCGGAGAGGCTTATCACTGACGCGCCGCCAGCGGGCAAGGAGTATCGTACGCCCGAGATGTACTATAAGACTGTCCTGAAGGGTGCCCGCAAGATTGCGGATGAGTGCCCCAGAGATGTAATTATTGAGTAAACTCGCTATGTGTTATCCTGTGCGCTGAAAACTTTGTTCATATGCGCTAAGCAACGCTTGTTTGATTTAAAATATTACCTTCTGTGCGGCCGTTTATAAAATCTGAGAGATGGCAAGTCGTCGGCTTCAGCCCCCATGCCACTAGTGTTGGGGTGTTCGGGATAAACTTGAGCACTCTTGTTCCCATTTTTGGGTCCATCTAGGGAGGCGCTCAACACAACGAACAAGGCAACCGGACTTATAATGCTTGAACACTCTCACTTAGCCATAGAATTCTATAATTTTAAATTTCGGCGAAGCCCCTAGTATTCGGAAGACCGTGTTTGGGGCGCTATCCACGCCTTGGCCGGACATTATCCGGTTCTTCGCTCGAAGCGGCATACGTCTTTAGGGACTCGAAAAGACCTCTCGAACAGCGACCAGTCTCTCGCCTTATCATGACAGTCAGTTTTAGCTTTCTCCACTGAGGCGCTCACCCAGCTCAACCGGGGTGCAATCGCAGTGGTTCTCCCAGTGCTACCTTAGCCGACAGGACGGAACGTAAGGTACCAAAACATGGGAGCCGGGCAAACCCAACTATTGACCCAAGACATGATTCAGAGCCAATTCATATAATGCTATAAGTTTGGGGTGCCGCACTTGTGAAAGTGTTCGGACTTATCACACCATAATGCGGGGAACCTAAGCCCCTGGTGTATTCGGCCGTACCAAATTGTACGGGTGCAAGATGTCATTAATGAACATATATGTAAAGTAATGCAATTATAGGCAAAAAGGTGCTGCATTATTTATTCAAGGAATTCTGCTATGAGTGCAGAACGATACAAATAGTGCGGTAAGCAAGGGATTGGACTAATTAGACGTGTCTCCCTCCAGGGGTAGGCTGCGGAATGGTGTATTTGACAAATTTAATGCTCGTAATGGAGATCACCTGAGTGTTCGGCGCGGCCTTTGTCCCTCCCTGGCTGTTGCATCGTGAGTTTGGCAGGTTCGCCGCCGGCCAGGGCCTCTGGTGAACGGAGTCCTGTGTATAAAAAGAAAAAATAAAAAGAGCAACACACTTGGGAGCCCCTGGTGCGGTCGAGCCGCACTCTAGGTCAGTTGTGGTCGTGCCCCTCCCCCTATGCCCATGGTATCTCCAGAGCGTAACGATGTACGCGGAGAGCTGGTCTTGTAATCATGCGAGGGCTGGGGTTGGGGCCGCATTGCTACGCGTGCTCGGAACGTGCCAGGTGGTCTTGATTGATGTTGCTCCGGGCACGTTTGGCCGTGTCCGGTCGTTTAACGGCCAGACTCGAAAATTGTCTTAGAAGGCTGCTCTGTACTTCTGCCGCGAGAGCCGCTGTATGTTCCTCCGCTCGGAGGGAGCGTTCCGTATTTCCGTTGACCGTGATGACTCCATGAGGGCCTGACATCTTGAGCTTGAGGTATGCATAATGCGGCACCGCGTTGCACTTTGCGAACGCGGTTCGTCCGAGCAGAGCATGATAGCCGCTGCGGAACGGAACTATGTCGAAGATTAACTCCTCGCTTCGGAAATTATCCGGGGATCCGAAGACCACTTCCAGTGTGACTGAGCCTGTACAGTTGGCCTCAACACCTGGTATGACGCCTTTGAAGGTCGTCTTTGTAGGTTTAATCCTTGAGGGGTCTATGCCCATCTTGCGCACTGTATCCTGATAAAGCAGGTTCAGGCTACTGCCGCCGTCCATCAGGACTCTCGTGAGGTGAAATCCATTGACGCTTGGGTCTAAAACCAATGCGGCGAATCCGCCATGGCGGATACTAGTCGGATGGTCTCTTCGATCGAAAGTGATCGGGCAAGAGGACCATGGATTGAACTTCGGGGCGACTGGCTCCATTGCATATACGTCCCTCAGTGCACGCTTCCGCTCCCTCTTGGGTATGTGGGTTACGTATAACATGTTTACCGTCTGCACTTGTGGGGGGAAGCCCTTCTGTCCTCTACTGTTCGGCGGCCGGGTCTCTTCCTCGTCATCGCTGTGCAACTGCTTGTCATTGTTTTCGGCAATTAACTTGCCTGCCTGCTTGAATACCCAACAATCTCTGTTGGTGTGGTTAGCTGGTTTTTCGGGGGTGCCATGTATCTGGCAAGAGCGGTCGAGTATTCGGTCCAAATTGGACGGACCCGGGGTGGTTCTTTTGAATGGCTTCTTCCGCTGACCGGGTTTAGAGCCTCGGAATCCGGCGTTGACTGTCGTATCCTCATTGTTGTTGCCATTAACGCGGCGTTTATTTTTGCTTCGACGCGACCTGCCATTGTGGTCCTTAGTATCCGGACTGCCAGCATTTTTACTGAGGTTGTTGCTGCGAGCTAGCCAGCTATCCTCTCCCGCACAGAAGCGGGTCATTAATGATGTGAGGGCTGCCATGGATTTCGGCTTTTCCTGTCCTAGGTGCCGAGCCAGCCATTCGTCGTGGATGTTATGTTTGAAGGCTGCGAGGGCCTCTGCATCCGGACAATCGACGATTTGATTTTTCTTTGTTAAGAACCGTGTCCAGAATTGCCTGGCCGATTCATCTGGCTGCTGAATTATGTGGCTTAGGTCATCGGCGTCCGGTGGTCGCACATATGTTCCCTGGAAGTTGTCGAGGAATGCGGCTTCCAGGTCCTCCCAACACCCAATTGACTCTGCGGGCAGGCTGTTAAGCCAATGCCGAGCTGGTCCTTTAAGCTTGAGCGGGAGATATTTGATAGCGTGGAGATCGTCGCCGCGGGCCATATGGATATGAAGGAGATAATCCTCGATCCAAACCGCGAGGTCTGTTGTGCCATCGTAGGATTCAATGTTGACGGGTTTAAACCCTTCGGGGATTTGATGATCCATTACTTCGTCAGTGAAGCATAGCGGGTGTGCGGCGCCTCTGTATTGAGCAATATCATGACGTAGCTCAAGGGAGCATTGTCTGTGTTCGGCCCGGCCGGAGTTGTTGTATCCGGTGCGACGGTATTCGTCGTGGGTTGTGGGGCGCCCACGTGATCCATAGATAGATCTGGATTGTCTTGCCTTGTCCTCCAATATATCCCGCAAGTCTGGCGCGTTCCCCCGTGGCTTCATACTTTTCGAGCGATGCTGGGGTATGGTCTTGATGGAGGGCCTGGATGCCTCTCTGTCGCGACCACGGGGTGGTCGGTCAGCCGTATTGTGCGCTGGTGATGAAGGTATGTATGCTTCCTCCTCTAATCGGGGGAGCAACTTGCATTTTGGGTAGCTCTTGGAGGGGCGTTCGAGTTCATACTCTTCAGCCGCGAGGACCTCGGTCCATCTGTCGGCCAGCAGGTCTTGATCAGCTTGAAGCTGCTGCTGCTTTTTCTTTAGGCTATTTGCTGTGGCCATTAGCCTGCATCTGAAACGCTCTTGTTCGACGGGATCCTCAGGAACGACGAATTCGCCATCGTCAAGGCTTGCCTCGTCTCCGGAGGGAGGTATGTAATTATCATCCTCGACCTCTTCGTCAGCCGCTCTCTCATGAGGGCTTGCTTCTGCACCGTCTTGCGCTGAATCTTGCTGGAGGGGGTTGTCTTCGGCTCTCTCTGGGGTGTTATTATCTCCTGTGCCGGAATCTCCATTCTTGCTGTGGCGGGATTTAGAGCGGCGCCGCTGACGTCGGCGCTTGGGCTGTTTCTTGAAGGAATCCGCCTCCGCTGCTTCTTTGCCGTCCCCATCTTTTGGGGTATCCACCATGTATATGTCGTATGATGAGGTGGTCTTCCAGTGCCCTATAGGCGCTGGTTCTTGATCGTCTCCGGCATCGTCGTCCATATCGTCGATGTCTTCGGAGTCGTAGTCTAGCATGTCTGTTAGATCGTCGATAGTTGCTACGAAGTGGGTGGTGGGTGGGCTTTGAATTTCTTTGTCGTCCGCATCCCCCAACCATCCTGGCCGTAGTCTGGCCAGGGCTCTCCAGATAGCGAGAGATGCTTTAACGAATTTAGGATGTCGCCAAAGGGTGAGTGCTGAAAGATGTCCGTAGCGGTGAACTCCATGATCGGCGCCCAATCAGATTTGATTGGCAGGGGCGCAGGAGGTTCAGAGTCCGGTAGGGAGTCCGGCACCTCGGAGTCACGAGCTTTATAAGGGACGAGGTCAGTGTTCGGCTCCATCCCCGTGGAAGTTGCAGCTCCCGAGGCGGTTTCCAGCCACCCGTCCTCGGTCTGCGCGATCGGCTCCGAATTATGTGTCGGAGCGGATTCATGTGCGGCCTCCAAAGTACTGTCCGGCGGCAGAGCTAGATCATACCCATCGTGACAGTGCGACACGCTCGGCTGCGGCTTGGATCCATCGAAGATCAAGTCTCTGCGGATATCCTCCGTGAAGTTTAGGCTTCCAAATCTGACCTGATGGCCAGGGGCGTAGCTTTCGATCTGCTCCAGATGGCCAAGTGCATTGGCCCGCAGTGCGAAGCCGCCGAATACGAAGATCTGTCCGGGGAGAAAAGTCTCACCCTGGACGGCGTTGTTGTTGATTAAAGAAGCCATCAAGCCTATCAGTGACGACACAGGGGAACTCTCAATGAAAGCACCAATGTCGGTGTCAAAACAGGCGGATCTCGGGTAGGGGGTCCCGAACTGTGCGTCTAGGCGGATGGTAACAGGAGACAAGGGACACGATGTTTTTACCCAGGTTCGGGCCCTCTCGATGGAGGTAAAACCCTACTCCTACTTGATTGATATTGATGATATGGGTAGTACAAGAGTGGATCTACCACGAGATCAAGGAGGCTAAACCCTAGAAGCTAGCCTATGGTATGATTGTTGTAATGGTTGTTCGTCCTACGGACTAAAACCCTCCGGTTTATATAGACACCGGAGAGGGCTAGGGTTACACAGAGTCGGTTACAATGGTAGGAGATCTACATATCCGTATTGCCAAGCTTGTCTTCCACGCCAAGGAAAGTCCCATCCGGACACGGGACGAAGTCTTCAATCTTGTATCTTCATAGTCTTGGAGTCCGGCCGATGATAATAGTCCGGCTATCCGGACACCCCCTAGTCCAGGACTCCCTCAAGCGTCTCGTATGATATGAGTCTTTGATTTTTAGTTTGACACAGTCATCCTTTCCGTACACACCTTTTGAGAGGGACACACATGAATCGTGATTTATTAGAATACTCTATGTTCTTCACTTATATCTTTCGAGCTAGGCAATTTGCTCTAGTACTTCACTTAGATCTTTTTAGAGCACGACGGTGGTTTTATTTTATAGAAATTGATGAGCTCTCATGCTTCACTTCTATTATTGTGAGAGTCTATAAATAGCATGGTAATTTTCTTATGTTGTGAATTTAGTCCTAATATGATGGGCATCCAAGGGAGATATAATAAAAACTTTCATATAGAGCATTGAATACATGAGAATTTGATTCCTTGCATTTGTTTTGAGATATGAAGATGGTGATATTAGAGTCATGCTAGTAGTAAATTGTGGAGTCAAACAAATAATTGCGTTAAGGGTTGTGATTCCCGTAGCATGAACATACGGTCTTCTAGCTATGTGATGAAGTTGGAGCGCAATTTATTCTTCATTGTCTTCCTTTGCGTGAAAGTCGGGAGCGCGCAATGGTTAACTCCTACCAACCTCTCCCCTAGGAGCATGCGTAGTAGTACTTTGCTTCGAGGGCTAATAGATTTTTTGCAATACGTTTGTGAGTTCTTTATGACTAATGTTGAGTCCATGGATTATACTCAATCTTACTCTTCCACCTTTGCTAGCCACTCTAGTACCGCGCAACTTTTGCCGGTGCATTAAACCCACCTTATAGCCTTCCTCAAAACAACCACCATATGTACCTATTATGGCATTTTTCATAGCCATTTCGAGGTTTATTGCAATGTAACTCAACCGTTCCGTTTATTATGACACATACCATCATTGTCATATTGCTTTGCATGATCATGTAGTTGGCATAGTATTTGTGGCTTGGCCACCTTTCATTTTTATTCATGTCACTCTTGATCATTGCACATCCTGGTACACCACCGGAGGCATCCATATAGAGTCATATTTTTGTTCTAGTATCGAGTTGCAATTTTGAGTAGTAAGTAAATAAAAGTGTGATGATCATCATTATTAGAATATTGTCCCATGTGAGGTTATAAAAAAAGAGGCCAAAAAAGCCAAAAGCAAAAAAGAGAAAAGAGTCTCAAAAAAAGAAAGAAAAAGGAGAATAAAAAAAGAGAGAGAAAGAGAGATGAGACAATGTTGCTATCCTTTTCCACACTTGTGCTTCAAAGTAGCACCATGTTCTTTATGATAGAGAGTCTCCTATTTTGTACTTTCATATATTACTAGTGGGGATTTTTTTGTTACAGAACTTGGCTTGTATGTTCCAACGATGGGCTTCCTCAAATGCCCTAGGTCTTCATGAGCAAGCAAGTTGATGCACACCCACTAATTTACTTTTGAGATTTCATACACTTATAGCTCTATTGCATCTGTTACATGGCAATATCTACTCACTCACGTTGATATTAACTGATGGACATCTCCATAGCCCATTGATTTGCCTAGTTGTTACTACTGCAAGATGCTGCTAACGCGACACTAAGATCAGAGACCTTTCAAGAAACTGTGTGCGATGCAATAATCGCAAATGGTGGTGTCAAAGAACCGTCAAAAATGTCCAAAACATTTGCGATGATAGATGCATCAAACACGGGTCAGATTTTAGTTGCGTGTGCGATCCAGGGCATACGGTTGATTCAGTAGAACTGTTTGCGATGAGGAAGAACAACAGAAATGGGCAGCCATATCAATGTGTGTGCAATATACGGCATACAGTTCCCTCCGATGAACCGTGTGCTATCAGGGAATGCAATAGAAACGGTTAGCCAGATCAAGGTGTGTGTGATATACGGCATACGGTTCACTCGTTCAAACTATTTTCGATTGGGCAAGAGAACAGAAACAGTTCATCTTAACAAGATGTGTGTGATATGCGGCATTTGCATCAGCGAAAAGAACACAAACAATTCGTGTAAACCAGATGTGTGTGATACGCAACAAACAACCCACTCAGATGAACTGTTTGCGATAAGAAATTATAACACAGATGGTTACTATAGTAAGTTCATGTGCGATTCTGTTCATACAAAAAACTTTGAAAAATGCAAACTAGTTGCTTGCGCATAAACAATTATAAAAAAGTAACGAGATAGAACTTCTTCAAGCCAATCAACATGTGTTCAGAAAACAA
Organism: Triticum dicoccoides; assembly: GCF_002162155.2. Lineage (NCBI taxonomy): Eukaryota > Viridiplantae > Streptophyta > Magnoliopsida > Poales > Poaceae > Triticum > Triticum dicoccoides. The sequence continues at coordinate 444,341,651 of NC_041393.1, read as the reverse complement.
AAAAATGTCAAAAATTACAAAACAAAGACCTCGATATTAACTAGATGGGATGGGTCAGTACAAAGGTTTATAATACAAAGGTGTTGGATTTAGGGATCCGGCAACCCTTGCGAGGTTCGAACACTGGGGTGCGTGCGGAGATGTCAACCTGCCTAGCCTGCCTACTCGCGATCCTCCTAAGCCTAGCGCCTTGAGCCCAAAGAGACACAAAGACACAGAGATTTATACTGGTTTGGGCCACCGTTGTGGTGTAATACCCTAATCCAGTGTGGTGTGGTAGATTTCCTTGAGGGGCTATGGATGAACTAGTACAGTGGATGAACAAGCCTCAGGAGGTGAGGTGTTCTTGAGCTGGCGTGGTGGTTGGGTGAGAATGGATCTGATCCCCTTCCTATGGTGGTGGCTAGTCCTATTTATCGTGGCCTTGGTCCTCTTCCCAAATATGAGCAGGAAGGGATCCCACAACGGCCAGATTTGAAAGGGGACAAGTAGTACAGTCTATCCTGACAAAAGTAGTCTTCGCCTGTGAAAAGCCTCTGGTCGTGACGCTGCGGTGAGCTCGGTGATGACCTCCGTCCTGCCGTCCTGACGGTCTTGGTCTTGTTGCACCATAATGGAAACCTTTGGCTGATTCCTCGGTACTCCACGATTGCGGCTTGCCTCCCTTGCACCAAAGAGAAAACATGCGCTCTGTGCCTGCCTGGCGCTCGCCTGGCCTTGGTCGTCATGGCTCATGTCAGCTGAGCCTCGTGAGGTAGCTTGCATAGAACTCTCCGCCCCTCAGGAGCCCTCCTGAGGAGGCCAACTCCTTCGGGGGTCTTGGCGTTGTCCGCCTCGTGAGGATTGGCCCCTCGTGAGGGTCTTGTGGTGTTGGTGTTGAAGCTGGACCGTACCAGGCCGTCGATGAAGACACGTGGTGGGCCGCAGGCAGGCAGGCTGGATACCCCCGAATCCAGGACCCTGATAGTAGCCCCCGGGCCCAAGGCGCGCTCGGACTTGGCTTCTAGGCGAAGACAAAGGGCAAGTGCGGAGCGCCGCGGGCCCTTACCACCCGCGGCCTTGATGACACATGGCGATTGTCGGGAATTGGATGACTCCGCTTCCCTATGCTACCTCGACAACTGCTCGAATTGACTGGTCGATGCAGCATGTAGGATGCCATGATGGTGCGAGGTCGTGGAGGTCGGCGGTTGGCCTCCTTTGTCTTGCTCCCGCCTGCTTTTCTCCTCTCCGTCTTGTTCCCATGGCGTCGCCGAAGAGGTTTTCAACGGTCGAGAAGGGGAAGGCCTCCAAGGAGGGGCCAGCCTCTCCTTCCAAGAGGGGCCGTGGCCGCCCCCGCAAGCACCCCGCGGTCCCTTTGGCAGCTTCCAGGGGGCGCGTGTGCGCGCCCCCCAGAGGTAACGTTGCTCTAGGCGCCCGTAATGGCACCTCTTCCCGTGGCGGGGGCCACCGGCTGCGGAGCAGCCCCCATGATGAAGGGAGGCACGCCGTGATCGTGCGCCCGCCTTGGTCATGCTTTTCCTCGCTGGAGGTGCTCCCCGAGTTCGTGGTGTGGTCGGAGAGCCCGGCTGGCACCTCGCTCCGCCTCCCGCGCTTCTTATTTGGCGAGCTTCCTTCTTCGAGGCCTGATGGTCTCTAGCTGCAGGCCGACGGTTGCTACGACAGGGCTTCGTGGGTTGGTACCGAGGTCACCGCCTCCGATAGCATGGTCCTGACCCGCGGCTGGCAAACCTTCGCCCGCGCGCGTGGCCTGGGCGGAAGGTGCACCCTCCACTTCAAGTACGATGGCCTGGCAACCCACTACGTGAGGGTATTCAGGGAGGACGGCCGCCGTGCGGGGTGCTGCCCGGAGGATGGCAGCAACGACGATGGTGGCGACGGCAAGATTGGTCTTGGCGACGCGCTCTCATCCTCCTGCGGTGGCAGCTCTTCCTCGGATGAGAGCTCGAGCAGTGGCGGCTACGACTGGCCCCCACGTCGTCGTTCTCGGGTCGAGGATGTCGGGGGTTCGCCCCGCCGCGACGCTCCAGTGAAGCTGGAGAGGAGCCCGGCATGAAGCTCCTATGGGAGAACTGGTGGAGCGCCGGGTCACCTTGAGGCACTGCTTGAGGATGCGGCGCTGGTGCCGAGCTTGTACGCATTCGGGCCCTCTTTGTTGAGCCTTTTCCTTTCTCCTGTAATTCGAAAAAAAGAAGATGGTGTACCCCGCTGGGGTGTGTAATGAATCATGGCAGTTATTCCCTTATGCTATGCTTGTTGCCTTAATGTTGTGTCTTAATGTTTGTGCTCTCGGTATGCAAGGGCTGGGTAACTTAGCTTGGTATGTACATAGTAGTTCACCGCCTCACGAGAACCTAACCTTAGGTACTTGACGGGACCCCCTTCCTCGGTGAGTCTCTGACACAGCCCTCGGATGATACGCCTTGCACTCTCAGGAGCCATGGCAGGGCAGAGCTGTCCCTTGAAGGAAGAGAAAATTTGTCAAGCAGCTCACTCCCCCTTACGCGAGCCCCCTGTCATAGATTAGCTTGAGCTTGACGCACCGCATCACGCTGCCTGAGAGGCACGGATATGAGGGGTGCTGGTGCCCGGGAGCTTGATCGAGGGCTCCTTGCAAGGACGAGGCCGAAACACAGGGGTTCGGCCCGGTGCGTGTGCGCGAAGGCGTGCCTGAGGCGCACACACCTGCCTAGCCCCACGCACGAGGTGCGCGAGAATTAACGACGGGCGACTGCCGCCTCCTTCACGCCCTCAGGCAGAAAAAACTCAGGAAGAAAGCAATTCGAGGAGCCAGAGTTCGAGAATACCAAATCCATTTAAAGACTACTAAAAAACTGCAAGCAACTTTAGAAAGCAAATGAACAACCGCGTCCGGCACCTAATCTAGTCTTCTCACCAGCCCGGAGCTAAGTGCTGCCACTAGGACGTGGGAGGGAGCCCCCATTGTTGGAAATATGCCCAAGAGGCAATAATAAAAGTATTATTATATTTCATTGTTCATGATAATTGTCTTTTATTCATGCTATAACTGTATTATCCGGAAATCGTAATACACGTGTGAATACTTAGACCACACAATGTCCCTGGTGAGCCTCTAGTTGACCAGCTCGTTGTGATCAACAGATAGTCATGGTTTCTTGACTATGGACATTGGATGTCGTTGATAACGGGATCACATCATTAGGAGAATGATGTGATGGACAAGACCCAATCCTAAGCATAGCATAAAAGATCGTGTAGTTCGTTTTGCTAGAGCTTTGCAAGTGTCAAGTATCTCTTCCTTCGACCATGAGATCGTGTAACTCCCGGATACCGTAAGAGTGCCTTGGGTGTACCAAACGTCACAACGTAACTGGGTGACTATAAAGGTGCATTACAGGTATCTCCGAAAGTAGCTGTTGGGTTGACACGGATCGAGACTGGGATTTGTCACTCCGTATGACGGAGAGGTATCTCTGGGCCCACTCGGTAATGCATCATCATATTGAGCTCAATGTGACCAAGGTGTTGGACACGGGATCATGCATTACGGTACGAGTAAAGTGACTTGCCGGAAACGAGACTGAACGAGGTATTGGGATACCGACGATCGAGTCTCGGGCAAGTAACGTACCGATTGACAAAGGGAATTGCATACAGGGTTTGATCGAATCCTCGACATAGTGGTTCATCCGATGACAACATCGAGGAGCATGTGGGAGCCATCATGGGTATCCAGATCCCGCTGATGGTTATTGACTGAGAGAGTCTCGGTCATGTCTGCATGTCTCCCGAACCCGTAGGGTCTACACACTTAAGGTTCAGTTACGCTAGGGTTATAGGGATATGTATATGCAGTAACCCGAATGTTGTTCGGAGTCCCGGATGAGATCCCGGACGTCACGAGGAGTTCCGGAATGGTCCGGAGGTAAAGATTTATATATGGGAAGTCCTGTTTCGGGCATCGGGACAAGTTTCGGGGTTATCGGTATTGTACTGGGACCACCGGAAGGGTCCCGGGGGTCCACCAGGTGGGTCCACCTGTCCCGAGGGGCCACATGGGCTGTAAGGGGGTGCGCCTTGGCCTAATGGGCCAAGGGCACCAGCCCCACATTGGCCCATGCGCCTAGGGTTTAAGGGGGCAAGAGTCCTAGGAGGGTAAGGCACCTCCTAGGTGCCTTGGGGGGAGGGAAAACCCCCCTTGGCCGCCGCACCCCCTAGGAGATTGGATCTCCTAGGGCCGGCCACCCCCCTTTGGCACCCCTATATATAGTGGGGGAGAGGAGGGACTTCATACCTGAACGCCCTGGCCTTTGGTTGCCTCCTTCTCCCTCCCCAACACCTCCTCCACCTCCATAGTGCTTAGCGAAGCTCTGCCGGAGTACTGCAGCTCCATCAACACCACGCCGTCGTGCTGCTGCTGGTGCCATCTCCCTCAACCTCTCCTCCCTTCCTTGCTGGATCAAGAAGGAGGAGACGTGGCTGTTCCGTACGTGTGTTGAACGCGGAGGTGCCGTCCGTTTGGCGCTGGTCATCGGTGATTTGGATCACGTCGAGTACGACTACATCATCACCTTGCAAGCTTCCGCACGCGATCTACAAGTGGTATGTAGATGCAAACTCTCTCCCTAGACTCGTTGCTTAGATGAACTCATAGATGGATCTTGGTGAAACCGTAGGAAAAATTTTAATTTTCTGCAACGTTCCCCAACAGTGGTATCATGAGCTAGGTCTATGCGTAGTTCTCTTTGCACGAGTAGAACACAACTTTGTTGTGGGCGTGGATTTTGTCATCTTACTTGCCTCTACTAGTCTTTTCTTGCTCAACGGTATTGTGGGATGAAGCGGCCCGGACCAACCTTACACGTACACTTACGTGAGACCGGTTCCACCGACTGACATGCACAAGTTGCATAAGGTGGCTGGCGGGTGTCTGTCTCTCCCACCTTAGTTGGAGCGGAATCGATGAACAGGGCCCTTATGAAGGGTAAATAGAAGTTGACAAAATCACGTTGTGGTGATTCGTAGGTAAGAAAACGTTCTTGCTAGAACCCAATTGCAGCCACGTAAAAGATGCAACAACAATTAGAGGACGTCTAACTTGTTTTTGCAGCGATTGATCATGTGATGTGATATGGCCAGAAGTTGTGATGAATGTTGAATTGTGATGTATGAGATCATGTTCTTTGTAATAGGATTCACGACTTGCATGTCGATGAGTATGACAACCGGCAGGAGCCATAGGAGTTGTCATTATTTTTTGTATGACCTGCGTGTCATTGAATAACGTCATGTAAACTACTTTACTTTATTGCTAAACGTTAGTCATAGAAGTAGAAGTAGTCGTTGGCGTGACAACTTCATGAAGACACGATGATGGAGATCATGGTGTCAAGCCGGTGACAAGATGATCATGGAGCCCCGAAGATGAAGATCAATGGAGCTATATGATATTGGCCATATCATGTCACAACTATATAATTGCATGTGATGTTTATTATGTATTATGCATCTTGTTTACTTAGGACGACGGTAGTAAATAAGATGATCCCTTATAAAATTTCAAGAAGTGTTCTCCCCTAACTATGCACCGTTGCTACAGTTTGTCGTTTCTAAGCATCACGTGATGATCGGGTGTGATGGATTCTTACGTTCACATACAACGGGTGTAAGACAGTTTTACACAGCGAAAACACTTAGGGTTAACTTGACGAGCCTAGCATGTGCAGACATGGCCTCGGAACACGGAGACCGAAAGGTCGAACACGAGTCGTATGGAAGATATGATCAACATGAAAATGTTCACCGACGATGACTAGTCCGTCTCACGTGATGATCGAACACGGGCTAGTCGACTCGGATCGTGTAACACTTAGATGACTAAAGGGATGTCTAATCTAAGTGGGAGTTCATAATTTGATTGGAACTTTATTATCATGAACTTAGTCTAAAAACCTTTGCAAATATGTCTTGTAGATCAATGGCCAACGCTAATGTCAACATGAACTTCAACGCGTTCCTAGAGAAAACCAAGATGAAAGATGATGGCAGCAACTATACGGACTGGGTCCGGAACCTGAGGATCATCCTCATAGCTGCCAGGAAACAATATGTCCTAGAAGGACCGCTAGGTGACGCTCCCGTCCCAGAGAACCAAGACATTATGAATGCTTGGCAGTCTCGCGCTGATGATTACTCCCTCGTTCAGTGCGGCATGCTTTACAGCTTAGAACCGGGGCTCCAAAAGCGTTTTGAGCATCACGGAGCATATGCGATGTTCGAAGAGCTGAAACTAGTTTTCCAAGCTCATGCCCGGGTCGAGAGATATGATGTCTCCGACAAGTTCTACAGTTGTAAGATGGAGGAAAACAGTTCTGTCAGTGAGCACATCCTGAAGATGTCTGGGTTGCACAACCGTATGACCCAGCTGAACATTAACCTCCCAGATGAGGCGGTCATTGACAGAATCCTCCAGTCGCTCCCACCAAGCTACAAGAGCTTTGTGATGAACTACAACATGCAGGGAATGGAAAAGACCATTCCTGAAGTGTTCTCGATGCTGAAGTCAGCAGAGGCTGAAATCAAGAAAGAACATCAAGTGTTGATGGTCAATAAGACCACTAAGTTCAAGAAGGGCAAGGGTAAGAAGAACTTCAAGAAGGACGGCAAAGATGTTGCCGCGCCTGGTAAGCCAGTTACCGGGAAGAAGTCAAAGAATGGACCCAAGCCTGAGACTGAGTGCTTTTATTGCAAGGGGAAGGGTCACTGGAAGCGGAACTGCCCCAAATACTTAGCGGATAAGAAGGCCGGCAACACCAAAGGTATATTTGATATACATGTGATTGATGTGTACCTTACCAGTACTCGTAGTAACTCCTGGGTATTTGATACCGGTGCCGTTACTCATATTTGTAACTCACAGCAGGAGCTGCGGAATAAATGGAGACTGGCGAAGGACGAGGTGACGATGCGCGTCGGGAATGGTTCCAGAGTCGATGTGATCGCCGTCGGCACGCTGCCTCTACATTTACCTACGGGATTAGTTTTGAACCTTAATAATTGTTATTTAGTGCCAAGTTTGAGCATGAACATTGTATCTGGATCTCGTTTAATACGAGATGGCTACTCATTTAAGTCTGAGAATAATGGTTGTTCGATTTATATGAGAGATATGTTTTATGGTCATGCTCCGATGGTCAATGGTTTATTCTTAATGAATCTCGAGCGTAATATTACACATGTTCATAGTGTAGATGCCAAAAGATTTAAAGTTGATAACGATAGTCCCACATACTTGTGGCACTGCCGCCTTGGTCACATTGGTGTCAAGCGCATGAAGAAGCTCCATGCCGATGGACTTTTAGAGTCTCTTGATTATGAATCGTTTGACACGTGTGAACCATGCCTTTTGGGCAAAATGACCAAGACTACAATGAAGCGAGCAACCAACTTGTTGGAAATCATACATACCGATGTGTGCGGTCCAATGAGCGTTGAGGCTCGCGGAGGATATCGTTATGTTCTCACTCTCACAGATGACTTGAGTAGATATGGGTATGTCTACTTAATGAAACACAAGTCTGAGACCTTTGAAAAGTTCAAGGAATTTCAGAATGAGGTAGAGAATCAATGTGACCGAAAGATAAAATTCTTACGATCAGATCGTGGAGGAGAATACTTAAGTCACGAATTTGGTACACACTTAAGGAAATGTGGAATCGTTTCACAGCTCACGCCGCCTGGAACACCTCAGCGAAACGGTGTGTCCGAACGTCGTAATCGCACCCTATTGGATATGGTGCGGTCTATGATGTCTCTTACCGATTTACCGCTATCATTTTGGGGATACGCTCTAGAGACAGCTACATTCACTTTAAATAGGGCACCGTCTAAATCCGTTGAGACGACACCGTATGAATTATGGTTTGGAAAGAAACCTAAGCTGTCGTTTCTAAAAGTTTGGGGATGCGATGCTTATGTCAAGAAACTTCAACCTGAAAAGCTCGAACCCAAGTCGGAAAAATGCGTATTCATAGGATACCCCAAGGAAACTGTCGGGTATACCTTCTACTTAAGATCCGAAGGCAAGATCTTTGTTGCCAAGAACGGATGCTTTCTGGAAAAAGAGTTTCTCTCGAAAGAAGTAAGTGGGAGGAAAGTAGAACTCGATGAAGTACTACCTCTTGAGCGGGAAAGTGGCGCAGCGCAGGAAACCGTTCCTGTGATGCCCACACCAACTGAAGAGGAAAACAATGATGATGATCAAGGTACTTCGGATCAAGTTACTGCTGAACTTCGTAGGTCCACAAGGACACGTTCCGCACCAGAGTGGTACGGCAACCCTGTCCTGGAAATCATGTTGTTAGACAACAATGAACCTTCGAACTATGAAGAAGCGATGGCGGGCCCAGATTCCAACAAATGGCTTGAAGCCATGAAATCCGAGATAGAATCCATGTATGAAAACAAAGTATGGACTTTGACAGACTTGCCCGATGATCGGCGAGCGATAGAAAACAAATGGATCTTTAAGAAGAAGACAGACGCGGATGGTAATGTCACCATCTATAAAGCTCGACTTGTCGCTAAGGGTTATCGACAGGTTCAAGGGATTGACTACGACGAGACATTCTCTCCCGTAGCGAAGCTAAAGTCCGTCCGAATCATGTTAGCAATTGCCGCATACTATGATTATGAGATATGGCAGATGGACGTCAAAACAGCATTCCTTAACGGGCATCTTAAGGAAGAACTGTATATGATGCAGCCGGAAGGTTTTGTCGATCCTCAGAACGCTAACAAAGTATGCAAGCTCCAGCGATCCATTTATGGACTGGTGCAAGCATCTCGGAGTTGGAACATTCGCTTTGATGAGATGATCAAAGCGTTTGGGTTTATGCAGACTTATGGAGAAGCCTGCGTTTACAAGAAAGTGAGTGGGAGCTCTGTAGCATTTCTCATATTATATGTAGATGACATACTCCTGATGGGAAATAATACAGAATTTCTGGACAGCATTAAGGCCTACTTGAATAAGTGTTTTTCAATGAAGGACCTTGGAGAAGCTGCTTATATATTAGGCATCAAGATCTATAGAGATAGATCGAGACGCCTCATAGGTCTTTCACAAAGCACATACCTTGATAAGATTTTGAAGAGATTCAGAATGGATCAGTCCAAGAAGGGGTTCTTGCCTATGTTACAAGGTATGAGACTGAGCTCAGCTCAGTCACCGACCACGGCAAAAGATAAAGAAGAGATGAGTGTCATCCCCTATGCTTCAGCCATAGGATCTATTATGTATGCCATGCTGTGTACCAGACCCGATGTAAACCTTGCCGTAAGTTTGGTAGCAAGATACCAAAGTAATCCCGGCAAGGAACACTGGACAGCGGTCAAGAATATCCTGAAGTACCTGAAAAGGACAAAGGACATGTTTCTCGTTTATGGAGGAGACGAAGAGCTCGTCGTAAAGGGTTATGTCGACGCTAGCTTCGACTCAGATCTGGATGACTCTAAGTCACAAACCGGATACGTGTATATGTTGAATGGTGGAGCAGTAAGCTGGTGCAGCTGCAAGCAGAGCGTCGTGGCGGGATCTACATGTGAAGCAGAGTACATGGCAGCCTCGGAGGCAGCACATGAAGCGATTTGGGTGAAGGAGTTCATCACCGACCTAGGAGTCATACCCAATGCGTCGGGGCCGATCAAACTCTTCTGTGACAACACTAGAGCAATTGCCCTCGCAAAGGAGACCAGGTTTCACAAGAAGACCAGGCACATCAAGCGTCGTTTCAACTCCATCCGTGAAAATGTTCAAGATGGAGACATAGAGATTTGCAAAGTGCACACGGATCTGAATGTCGCAGATCCGCTGACTAAACCTCTCTCGCGTGCAAAACATGATCAACACCAGAACTCTATGGGTGTTCGATTCATCACAATGTAACTAGATTAGTGACTCTAGTGCAAGTGGGAGACTGTTGGAAATATGCCCTAGAGGCAATAATAAAAGTATTATTATATTTCATTGTTCACGATAATTGTCTTTTATTCATGCTATAACTGTATTATCCGGAAATCGTAATACACGTGTGAATACTTAGACCACACTATGTCCCTGGTAAGCCTCTAGTTGACCAGCTCGTTGTGATCAACAGATAGTCATGGTTTCCTGACTATGGACATTGGATGTCGTTGATAACGGGATCACATCATTAGGAGAATGATGTGATGGACAAGACCCAATCCTAAGCATGGCATAAAAGATCGTGTAGTTCGTTTTGCTAGAGCTTTGCAAGTGTCAAGTATCTCTTCCTTCGACCATGAGATCGTGTAACTCCCGGATACCGTAAGAGTGCCTTGGGTGTATCAAACGTCACAACGTAACTGGGTGACTATAAAGGTGCATTACAGGTATCTCCGAAAGTAGCTGTTGGGTTGACACGGATCGAGACTGGGATTTGTCACTCCGTATGACGGAGAGGTATCTCTGGGCCCACTCGGTAATGCATCATCATATTGAGCTCAATGTGACCAAGGTGTTGGACACGGGATCATGCATTACGGTACGAGTAAAGTGACTTGCCGGTAACGAGACTGAACAAGGTATTGGGATACCGACGATCGAGTCTCGGGCAAGTAACGTACCGATTGACAAAGGGAATTGCATACAGGGTTTGATCGAATCCTCGACATAGTGGTTCATCCGATGACAACATCGAGGAGCATGTGGGAGCCATCATGGGTATCCAGATCCCGCTGATGGTTATTGACTGAGAGAGTCTCGGTCATGTCTGCATGTCTCCAGAACCCGTAGGGTCTACACACTTAAGGTTCAGTTACGCTAGGGTTATAGGGATATGTATATGCAGTAACCCGAATGTTGTTTGGAGTCCCGGATGAGATCCCGGACGTCACGAGGAGTTCCGGAATGGTTCGGAGGTAAAGATTTATATATGGGAAGTCCTGTTTCGGGCATCGGGACAAGTTTCGGGGTTATCGGTATTGTACCGGGACCACCGGAAGGGTCCCGGGGGTCCACCGGGTGGGTCCACCTGTCCCGGGGGGCCACATGGGCTGTAAGGGGGTGCTCCTTGGCCTAATGGGCCAAGGGCACCAGCCCCACATTGGCCCATGCGCCTAGGGTTTAAGGGGGCAAGAGTCCTAGGAGGGTAAGGCACCTCCTAGGTGCCTTGGGGGGAGGGAAAACCCCCCTTGGCCGCCGCACCCCCTAGGAGATTGGATCTCCTAGGGCCGGCCACCCCCCTTTGGCACCCCTATATATAGTGGGGGAGAGGAGGGACTTCATACCTGAACGCCTTGGCCTTTGGTTGCCTCCTTCTCCCTCCCCAACACCTCCTCCACCTCCATAGTGCTTAGCGAAGCTCTGCCGGAGTACTGCAGCTCCATCAACACCACGCCGTCGTGCTGCTGCTGGTGCCATCTCCCTCAACCTCTCCTCCCTTCCTTGCTGGATCAAGAAGGAGGAGACGTGGCTGTTCCGTACGTGTGTTGAACGCGGAGGTGCCATCCGTTTGGCGCTGGTCATCGGTGATTTGGATCACGTCGAGTACGACTACATCATCACCTTGCAAGCTTCCGCACGCGATCTACAAGTGGTATGTAGATGCAAACTCTCTCCCTAGACTCGTTGCTTAGATGAACTCATAGATGGATCTTGGTGAAACCGTAGGAAAAATTTTAATTTTCTGCAACGTTCCCCAACACCCATGAGGCCCAAGGGCGGCTCTCAGGAGACTCCGGGGCATGTACAACCCCACTCATTATTACGTGAGAGGTCACGAGGGGAGACCTTCATAGGCCGGAGCCTTGCTTCACAGGCCGGAGCCTTTCTTCAGGGGTAGAACTTCCGGAGGTGCTGGACGTTCCAGGCATTCTGGATGGGGACCCTGTCCTGTGTCTCCAGGTGCGCAGCGCCAGGCCTGGAAACACGAGCAATCCTAAACGGGCCCTCCCACATGGGAGAGAGCTTGTGCAGCCCCTCCCTGGAGAGCACACGCCTCAGGACGAGATCGCCCACCTCTAACGTTCTGGAGCGGACGCTGCGGTAGTATTACCGCCGCAGCGCCTGCTGGTACATCGCTGCTCGGAGCGAGGCTTGACGACGGCGTTCCTCCCCCAGCACGAGATCCATCCTCCGTGTGGCGTCCTGCTGCATCTCATCGAATGCCAGGACCCACGTGGAGCAATGCTTGTGTTGGGGAACGTAGCAGAAATTAAAAATTTTCTACGCATCACCAAGATCAATCTATGGATACTAGCAACGAGAGAGAGGGGAGTGCATCTTCATACCCTTGAAGATCGCAATGCGGAAGCATTACAAGAACGCGGATGAAGGAGTCGTACTCGTAGCGATTCAGATCGCGGTTGATTCCGATCTAAGCGCCGAACAACGGCGCCTCCGCGTTCAACACACGTGCAGCCCGATGACATCCCCATGCCTTGATCCAGAAAGGGGAGAGGGAGAGCTTGGGGAAGACTCCGTCCAGCAGCAGCACGACGGCGTGGTGGTGGTGGAGGAGCATGGCACTCCAGTAGCGCTTCGCCAAGCACCGCAAGAGATGAGGAGGGAGAGGGGTAGGGCTGCGCCAAGAGGGAGATGTTCTCATGTGTATGGCAACCCCAAACCCGCACGATATATAGGGGAAAGTGAGGGGCTGCGCCCCCACCTAGGTTTCCACCCCTAGGGGTGGTGGCCAGCCCTAGATCCCATCTAGGGGGCGGCCAAGGGGGAGAGAGGGGGGGGGGGGGCGCACCACTAGGTGGGCCTTAGGCCCATCTGAGCCTAGGGTTTCCCCCTTTTCCCTTCTCTCTTCGCCTTGGGCCCTGGTGGGGGGGGCACCAGCCTACCTGGGGCTGGTCCCTCCCACACTTGGCCCACGCAGCCCTCTGGGGCCGGTGGCCCCACCTGGTGGACCCTCGGGACCCTCGCGGTGGTCCCGGTACATTACCGATAGCACCCGAAACTTTTCCGGTGACCTAAACAAGACTTCCCATATATAAATCTTTACCTCCGGACCATTCCGGAACTCCTCGTGCCGTCCGGGATCTCATCCGGGACTCCGAACAACATTCGGTAACCATGTATATCTATTCCCTATAACCCTACCGTCATCGAACCTTAAGTGTGTAGACCCTACGGGTTCGGGAACCATGCAGACATGACCGAGACAACTCTCCGGCCAATAACCAACAGCGGGATCTGGATACCCATGTTGGCACCCACATGTTCCACGATGATCTCATCGGATGAACCACATGTCAAGGATTCAATCAATCCCGTATACAATTCCCTTTGTCTACCGGTATAGTACTTGCCCGAGATTCGATCGTCGGTATCCCGATACCTTGTTCAATCTCGTTAACGACAAGTCTCTTTACTCGTTCCGTAACACATCATCTCGTGATCAACTCCTTGGTCACATTGTGCACATTATGATGATGTCCTACCGAGTGGGCCCAGAGATACCTCTCCGTTACACGGAGTGACAAATCCCAGTCTCGATTTGTGCCAACCCAACAGACACTTTCGGAGATACCCGTAGTGCACCTTTATAGTCACCCAGTTACCTTGTGACGTTTGGCACACCCGAAGCATTCCTACGGTATCCGGGAGTTTCACAATCTCATGGTCTAAGGAAATGATACTTGACATTAGAAAAGCTTTAGCAAACGAACTATACGATCTTGTGCTATGCTTAGGATTGGGTCTTGTCCATCACATCATTCTCCTAATGATGTGATCCCGTTATCAATAACATCCTATGTCCATGGTCAGGAAACCATAACCATCTATTGATCAATGAGCTAGTCAACTAGAGGCTCACTAGGGACATGTCGTGGTCTATGTATTCACACATGTATTACGGTTTCCAGTTCATACAATTATAGCATGAACAATAGACAATTATCATGAAGAAGGAAATATAATAATAACCATTTTATTATTGCCTCTAGGGCATATTTCCAACAGCCTCCCACTTGCACTAGAGTTAATAATCTAGTTCACATCATTATGTGATTGCATTGAATCCAACACCCATGGTGTTTGATCATATCTCGCTTGTGAGAGAGGTTTATTAGTCAACGGGTCTGAACCTTTCAGATCCGTGTGTGCTTTCCAAATATCTATGTCATCTCCTAGATGCAGCTACCACGCGCTATTTGGAACTACTCCAAATAACTGCTCTACTATACGAATCCGGTCTACTTCGCAGAGTCACCCAGATTAGTGTCAAAGTTTGTATCGGCGTAACCCTTTACGACGAACTCTTTTACCACCTCCATAATCGAGAAAATTCCTTAGTCCACTAGTTACTAAGGATAAGTTTGACCGCTGTCATGTGATCCATTCTTGGATCACTCTTGTACCCCTTGATTGACTCATGGCAAGGCACACTTTAGGTGCGATACATAGCACAGTATACTGTAGAGCCTATGTCTGAAGCATAGGGGACGACCTTCGTCCATTCTCTCTCTTCTGCCATGGTCAGGTCTTGATTCTTACTCAATACTCACACCTTACAGCCAAGAACTCCTTCTTTGCCGATCTATTTTGAACTCCTTCAAAATCTTCTCACAGTATGTGTTCAATTGAAAGTACTATTAAGCGTTTTGATCTATCCTTATAGATCTTGATGCTCAATGTTCAAGTAGCTTAATCCAGGTTTTCCATTGAAAAACACTTTTCAAATAACCCTATATGCTTTCCAGAAATTCTACATCATTTCTGATCAACAATATGTTTACAACATATACTCATCAGAAATTTTATAGTACTCCCACTCACTTCTTTGGAAATACAAGTTTCTCATAAACTTTGTATAAACCCAAAATCTTTGATCATCTCATCAAAGTGTAAATTCCAACTCTAAGATGCTTACTCCAGTCCTTAGAAGGATTGCTGGAGTTTTGCATACTTGTTAGCATCTTTTAGGATTAACAAAAACCTTCTGGTTGTATCACATGCAACCTTTCCTCAAGAAAATTGTCGAGGAAACAATGTTTTTTGACATCCTATCTGCAAGATTTCATAAATAATGCAGTAATTGCTAATACAATTCCAACAGACTTTAGCATCGCTACGAGTGAGAAAGTCTCACCGTAGTCAACTCCTTGAACTTGTCGGAAAACATCTTAGCGACAAGTCGAGATTTCTTAATGGTGACACTTACCATCATTGTCTGTCTTCCTTTTAAAATCCATCTATACTCAACAGCCTTACGACCATCGAGTAGTTCTTCCAAAGTCTATACTTTGTTTTCATACATGGATCCTCTCTCGGATTTTATTGCCTCGAGCCATTCATCGGAATCCGGGCCCACCATCGCTTCTCCATAGCTCGTAGGTTCATTGTTGACAAGCAACATGACCTCCAAGACAGGATTAAGTACCACTCTAAAGTAGTACGCATCCTTGTCGACCTACGAGGTTTGGTAGTGACTTGATCTGAAGTTTGATGATCACTATCATTAGCTTCCACTTCAATTGGTGTAGGCGCCATAGGAACAACTTCCTGTGCCCTGCTACACACCAGTTGAAGTGATGGTTCAATAACCTCATCAAGTCCCCACCATCCTCCCACTCAATTCTTTCAAGAGAAACTTTTCCTCGAGAAAGGACCCGATTCTAGAAACAATCCCTTTTGCTTCCGGAACTGAGACATGAGGTATACCCAACTGTTTTGGGTGTCCTATGAAGATTCATTCATCCGCTTTGGGTTCGAGCTTATCAGGCTAAAACTTTTCACATAAGCGTCGCAGCCCCAAACTTTTAAGAAACGACAACTTAGGTTTCTCTAAACCATAGTTCATACGGTGTCATCTTAACAGAATTGCGTGGTGCCCTATTTAAAGTGAATGTGGTTGTCTCTAATGCCTAACCCATAAACGATAGTGGTAATTCGATAAGAGACATCATGGTATGCACCATATCCAATAGGGTGCAGTTATGATGTCCGGATACCATCACACTATGGTGTTCCAGGCGGTATTAGTTGTGAAACAATTTCCACAATGTCTTAATAGTGTGCCAAACTCGTAACTCAGATATTCATCTCTATGATCATATCATAGACATTTTATCCTCTTGTCACGATGATCTTCAACTTCACTTTGAAATTACTTGAACCTTTCAATAATTCAGATTTGTGTTTCATCAAGTAAATATACTCAGTATCTACTCAAATCATCTATGAAGTAAGAATATAACGATATCCACTGCGTGCCTTAGCACTCATTTGACTGCACACATCAAAATGTATTACTTCCAACAAGTTGCTTTCTTGTTCCATTTTACTGAAAACGAGGCTTTCAGTCATCTTGCCTATGTGGTATGATTTGCATGTCTCAAGTGATTCAAAATCAAGTGAGTCCAAACGTTCCATCTGCATGGAGTTTCTTCATGCGTATATACCAATAGACATGGTTCACATGTCTCAATCTTTTCAAAAATGAGTGAGTCCAAAGATCCATCAACATGGAGCTTCTTCATGCGTTTTATACCAATATGACTCAATAGGCAGTGCCTCAAGTAGGTGGCACTATATCATTACTATCTTATATCTTTTGGCATGAACAAGTGTATCACTACGGTTGAGATTCAATAAACCATTCATTTTAGGTGCAAGACCATTGAAGGTATTATTCAAATAAATAGAGTAACCATTATTCTCCTTAAATGAATAACCGTATTGCGATAAAAATAATCCAATCATGTCTATGCTTAAAGCAAACACCAAATAACAATTATTTAGGTTTAACACTAGTCTCGATGGTAAAGGGAGTATGCGATGCTTGATCACATCAACCTTGGAAACACTTCCAAACCATATCATCATCTCACCTTTAGCTAGTCTCCGTTTATTCCATAGCCTTTTATTTCGAGTTACTAACACTTAGCAACTGAACCGGTATCTAATACCTTGGTGCTACTAGGAGTACTAGTAAAGTACACATTAATATAATGTATATCCAATATACTTCTATCGACCTTGCCAGCCTTCTCATATACCAAGTATCTAGGGTAGTCCTGCTTCAGTGACCGTTTCCCTCATTACAGAAGCACTTAGTCTCGGGTGGGTTCAAACTTTGGGTTTCTTCACTAGAGCAGCAACTGATGTGCCGTTTCATGAAGTATCCCTTCTTGCCCTTGCCCTTCTTGAAACTAGTGGTTTCACTAACCATCAACAATTGATGCTCCTTCTTGATTTCTACTTTCGCGGTGTCAAACATCGCGAATATTTCAAGAATCATCATATCTATCCCTGATATGTTATAGTTCATCATGAAGCTCTAGCAGCTTGGTGGCAATGACTTTGGAGAAACATCACTATCTCATCTGGAAGATTAACTCCCACTCGATTCAAGTGATTGTGGTACTCAGACAATCTGAGCACAAGCTCAACAATTGAGCTTTTGTCCCTTAGTTTGCAGGCTAAGAAACTCGTCGGAGGTCTTATACCTCTTGACGTGGACACGCGCCTGAAATCCCAATTTCAGCCCTCGAAACATCTCATATGTTCCGCGACGTTTCGAAATCGTCTTCGGTGCCTCAATTCTAAACCATTTAACATCACTGAGCTATCACGTAGTTATCAAAATGTGTATGTCAGATGTTCGCAACATCCACAGACGATGTTCGAGTTTCAGCACACCGAGCGGTGCATTAAGGACATAAGCCTTCTACGAAGCAACGGGGACAATCCTCAGTTTACGGACCTAGTCCGCATAATTGCTACTATCAACTTTCAACTGAATTTTCTCTAGGAACATATCTAAAATAGCAGAACTAAAGCGCGAGCTAGGACATAATTTGCAAAAACCCTTTTTGACTATGTTCAGGATAATTAAGTTCGTCTTATGAACTCCTACTCAGATAGATATCCCTCTAGTCATCTAAGTGATACATGATCCGAGTCAACTAGGCCATGTCCGATCATCACGTGAGACGGACTAGTCAGCGTCGGTGAACATCTTCATGTTGATCGTATCCACTATACGACTCATGTTCGACCTTTCGGTCTCTTGTGTTCTGAGGCCATGTCTGTACATGCTGGGCTTGTCAAGTCAACCTAAGTGTTTCGTGTGTGTAAATCTGGCTTACACCCGTTGTATGTGAACGTTAGAATCTATCACACCCGATCATCACGTGGTGCTTCGAAACAACGAACTTTCGCAACGGTGCACAGTTAGGGGGAACACTTTCTTGAAATTATTATGAGGGATCATCTTATTTACTACCTTCGTTCTTAGCAAATAAGATGCATAAACATGATAAACATCACATGCAATCAAATAGTGACATGATATGGCCAATATCATTTTGCTCCTTTTGATCTCCATCTTCGGGGCTCCATGATCATCATCGTCACCGGCATGACACCATGATCTCCATCATCATGATCTCCATCATCGTGTCTTCATGAAGTTGTCTCGCCAACTATTACTTCTACTGCTATGGCTAACGGTTAGCAATAAAGTAAAGTAATTACATGGCGTTATCATTGACACGCAGGTCATACAATATATAAGACAACTCCGATGGCTCCTGCCGGTTGTCATACTCATCGACATGCAAGTCGTGATTCCTATTACAAGAACATGATCAATCTCATACATCACATATATTATTCATCACATTCTTTTGGCCATATAACATCACATAGCATACCCTGCAAAAACAAGTTAGATGTCCTCTAATTGTTGTTGCATGTTTTATGTGGCTGCTATGGGTTTCTAGCAAGAACGTTTCTTACCTACGCAAAGCCACAACGGTGATATGCCAATTGCTATTTACCCTTCATAAGGACCCTTTTCATCGAATCCGATCCGACTAAAGTGGGAGAGACTGGCACCCGCTAGCCACCTTATGCAACAAGTGCATGTCAGTCGGTGAAACCCGTCTCACGTGAGCGTACGTGTAAGGTCGGTCCGGGCCGCTTCATCCCACAATGCCGCCGAATCAAGATAGGACTAGTAACGGTAAGCAAATTGTACAAACCATCGCCCACAACTACTTGTGTTCTACTCATGCATAGAATCTACGCAATAGACCTAGCTCATGATGCCACTGTTGGAGAACGTAGCAGAAATTCAAAATTTTCTACGCATCACCAAGATCAATCTATGGAGATACTAGCAACGAGAGAGAGGGGAGTGCATCTTCATACCCTTGAAGATCGCGATGCGGAAGCGTTACAAGAATGCGGATGAAGGAGTCGTACTCGTATCGATTCAGATCGCGGTTAATTCCGATCTAAGCGCCGAACAACGGCGCCTCCGCGTTCAACACACGTGCAACCCGATGACTCTCCCGTGCCTTGATCCAGCAAGGGGAGAGGGAGAGGTTGGAGAAGACTCCGTCCAGCAGCAGCATGACGGCGTGGTGGTGGTGGAGGAGTGTGGCACTCCAGCAAGGCTTCGCCAAGCACCGCAAGAGACGAGGAGGGAGAGGGGTAGGGCTGTGCCAAGAGGGAGATGTTCTCATGTGTATGGCAGCCCCAAACCCGCACGATATATAGGGGAAAGGGAGGGGTTGCGCCCCCACCTAGGTTTCCACCCCTAGGGGTGGCAGCCAGCCCTAGATCCCATCTAGGGGGCAGCCAAGGGGGAGAGGGGGGGGGGGGGCGCACCACTAGGTGGGCCTTAGGCCCATCTGAGCCTAGGGTTTCCCCCTTTTCCCTTCTCTCTTCGCCTTGGGCCCTGGTGGGGGGGCGCACCAGCCCACTTGGGGCTGGTCCCCTCCCACACTTGGCCCACGCAGCCCTCTGGGGCCGGTGACCCCACCTGGTGGACCC
>NC_041393.1:444304978-444321843 GCF_002162155.2 Triticum dicoccoides | reverse complement strand
CAAGCACCGCAAGAGACGAGGAGGGAGAGGGGTAGGGCTGTGCCAAGAGGGAGATGTTCTCATGTGTATGGCAGCCCCAAACCCGCACGATATATAGGGGAAAGGGAGGGGTTGCGCCCCCACCTAGGTTTCCACCCCTAGGGGTGGCAGCCAGCCCTAGATCCCATCTAGGGGGCAGCCAAGGGGGAGAGAGGGGGGGGGGGCGCACCACTAGGTGGGCCTTAGGCCCATCTGAGCCTAGGGTTTCCCCCTTTTCCCTTCTCTCTTCGCCTTGGGCCCTGGTGGGGGGGCGCACCAGCCCACTTGGGGCTGGTCCCCTCCCACACTTGGCCCACGCAGCCCTCTGGGGCCGGTGACCCCACCTGGTGGACCCCCGCGACCTTCCCGTTGGTCCCGGTACGTTACCGATAGCACCCGAAACTTTTCCGGTGACCAAAACAGGACTTCCCATATATAAATATTTACCTTCGGACTATTCCGGAACTCCCTATGACGTCCGGGATCTCATTCGGTACTCCGAACAACATTCGGTAACCACGTATATCTATTCCCTATAACCCTACCGTCATCGAACCTTAAGTGTGTAGACCCTACGGGTTCGGGAACCATGCAGACATGACCGAGACAACTCTCCGGCCAATAACCAACAGTGGGATCTGGATACCCATGTTGGCTCCCACATGTTCCAGGATGATCTCATCGGATGAACCACGATGTCAAGGATTCAATCAATCCCGTATACAATTCCCTTTGTCTACCGGTATAGTACTTGCCCGAGATTCGATCGTCGGTATCCCGATACCTTGTTCAATCTCGTTACCGGAAAGTCTCTTTACTCGTTCCATAACACATCATCCCGTGATCAACTCCTTGGTCACATTGTGCACATTATGAAGATGTCCTACCGAGTAATCCCAGAGATGCCTCTCCGTTACACGGAGTGACAAATCCCAGTCTCGATTCGTGCCAACCCAACAGACACTTTCGGAGATACCCGTAGTGCACCTTTATAGTCACCCAGTTACGTTGTGACGTTTGGCACACCCAAAGTATTCCTACGGTATCCTGGAGTTGCACAATCTCATGGTTTAAGGAAATGATACTTGACATTAGAAAAGCTTTAGCAAACGAACTACACGATCTTGTGCTATGCTTAGGATTCGGTCTTGTCCATCACATCATTCTCCTAATAATGTGATCCCGTTAGCAATGACATCCTATGTCCATGGTCAGGGAACCATAACCATCTAGTGATCAACGAGCTAGTTAACTAGAGGCTCACTAGGGACATGTCGTGGTCTATGTATTCACACATGTATTACGGTTTCCAGTTAATACGATTATAGCATGAACAATAGAAAATTATCATGAACAAGGAAATATAATAATAACCATTTTATTATTGCCTCTAGGGCATATTTCCAACAGCTTGACCTCGTGAGGGAGAACTGCTTCTGCTCCGTAGACGAGGAAGAACGGTGTTTCTCCTATTGGCTTGGTCGCGGTGGTGCGAATGGACCACAGCACGGACTGCAGCTCATCGAGCCAGCCCCTGCCGCAGGCCTCGAGCTTCTTCTTGAAGGTCCGGGTCTTGAGGCCCCTCAAGACTTCCGCATTGGCCCTTTAAGCCTGTCCATTGCTCCGTGGGTGCGCTACTGAGGCGTAACAGATCTGCATTCCAAGGTTAGCACAGTATGTCTTGAAAAGGTTGCTTGTGAACTGCGAGCCGTTGTCGGTGACGATGTGATTGGGGACCCCAAATCGGCTCACGATTCCCTTGATGAACTTGACGGCCGATCCAGCTGGGATGGTGCGCACGGCTTCTACCTCTGCCCACGTGGTGAACTTATCGATGGCGACGTAGAGGTATCGATAGCCCCTGGTGCCCGAGGGAACAGTCCCAAGATGTCCAGCCCCCAGACCACGAACGGCCACGTGAGCGGGATCGTCTGGAGGCCTTGCGCGGGCTGGTGGATCTGCTTGGCATGAAACTGGCATGCTTCACAAGAGCGCACCGGCTCTATAGCATCATTGAGCGTGGTGGGCCAGTAGAAGCCGCTGCGGAACGCCTTGCCCACTAGAGTGCGTGACGAGGAGTGGTGCCCGTAGTCCCCACCATGTATGTCCGCCAGCAGCTCGAGCCCCTGTTCCCTCGAGATGCACCGCAATGAAACATTATTGGGCCTCCTACAATATAACTCACCATCCTTGATGCAGTACGCGGTGGCCCGACGGGCCACGCGCTCAGCATCCTCCTCCTTCTCTGGCAGGGTCCCTTGAAGCTAGTATGCCTTGAACTCTTCGGTCCCCACCCCTCTTGAGGCTCGAGCGCGAGCAGCAAGCGGGCTCCTGAGGGGTGACCACGGGCTGGGACGCCCGTCTTGGGTGCCTGTGGCAAGTCCTCCTGAGGTGGTGCTAGAGTCGTGACGTGCGGGGTCGCAGACGGCTTGAAGAGCCGCTCCTCAAAAACCCCTGGCTCCTGAGGGAGCCTGCGAGAGGCTCTTTTAGCGATGTCGTCTGCTTCCTTGTTCATCCCGCTTGGCACGTGCTGCAGCTCCACGCCCATGAACCGCTTCTCCATTTTGCGTACCTCCTCCAGGTATGCCTCCATGTGCTCGTCCTTAGGCGTGTACTCCTTGTTGGAGAAGTTGACGAGAAGCTGAGAGCCGCCCTTGATGGTGAGGCACTTTACTCCCAGCACGGCCGCGACCCTGAGTCCGGTGAGCAAGCCTTCAAATTCTGTGATGTTGTTGGAGACCTTCTCGCCCCACTGAAAGCAGAGTTGCACTGCGTAACAAAGCTTGTCCTTGGTGGGTGAGATAAGGATGGCCTCACTCCTGTGCCTTGTCGAGCAAACGCCCCATCGAAGTACATGATCCATCCGTTCGGCTCTTCATCTCCTGGCAGGAGGGAGCAGCCCTCGCCTACTCCATGGTTTGGAGCGTCAGTCCATTTGGCCACGAAGTCCGTGAGGGCCGCGCCCTTGATGACCCTGGTGGTGCTGAACTCGACATTGAATGCCTGTAGCTCGATGTTCCATTCAGCAACTCGCCCCAGCGGTGTTCGGGCTCTGGCGGGTACAAAAGTTTCTTCTTTTGACAAACTAACTTCACCACCCTCTCATTCATCCAAAGAGACACTAGCCTGGAAAATTTGGCCACTCCAAGAAATGCCTAAGTGCCCTTGGCATTTTGTCAAACACCTTATGGGCATGATCAGTTTTGACATGATTTTTGTTTTGCACTGAGACCTTGCACCTCTGGACAATCTAGCATGTCCACTAAGCACCTAGACGATCCTAACCTAGGTCTGCTAAGTGCCAACCTCACCCAAGTCCTGTAGCATGCACTGGCATTTCGCCGAGCACCTAGTGGGCGTGCTCTGGGCGTGCCCAGAGCGCGCGTTTTGCACGTGTTGCACGCGCGTGCACTGAGCTGCCGCGTCTCGCCCCGCACCCGTTCTGGCCCTTGGCCAACCGCAGCCAGCATGCCACGTCTCCTTCTGCACCCCAAAGCCACCCCGACCACCCCTAGAGCCGCACAGGGCCGCCGTCAGGTCGGCCACGACGGCTAGCGGCCGGCCACAGTGGGTCCTGCCCCGGTCGGTGCCGCCCGAGCCACCAGCACTTGCCACCTGCCCCCTAGAGCAGCGCGAGCTCATCCACAAGCGCGTCCTCTAGCTCTCGTCGCCGCCACGTCGCCCTGACCGCTACAGAGTGGCGGTTTGCCGGCGACCTTATCCTCGGCCGCGGAACCGCCATGGATGCGCTATAAATAGGACCCCCCCCCCGAGCTCGTCCAGGCCTCAAGGAACCTCTCTCACTCCCTCACCGATCCTCCCGTAGCAGTAGGAAGACCAGAGAGGTCGTCTTCCTCACCTCCGGCAATCACAGCCGCCGCCACTGTCTCGATCACTCCGGTGCCACCAGGGCCTCCCCCTCTCCACTCTCTTCACCAGGAGCTCCCTCTCCCCCTCGTGAGTCCATCCCCCTACTCAATTTTGATCAGGACTCGCCGCAGGCGAAAACCCACTCTGCCCGACGGCCACCGTCCGCTGCGGAGCTCGCCGCGGGCAGCTCCGTCCACCCCAGGGACCGTAACGGCCACCGGAGGGACCGCCTCGACCCCCTGAGCCCGCGGGTGACCTCTGTTTCTTGAATGGTGCCGCCGTTCGCCGGCGAGCATCGCCAGAGTCCCGCCCCCTCTCGGGCGGAGGAAGAGGAGGGAGGGTCGACTGGTCAAACCTGACCAGTGGGCCCCCTCGACCCACTGTCAGTGACCCAGCCCGCCTCCACGCGTTTTAAGTGGAAGCGCAAAACCCCAGTATGCCTTCCCCACTTCGAAAGCGTATTTCCTTTTGAAACGTTTTCTTTTCTGTTTTATTTTAAAAAACAGATTTTGACCAAATCTTTGACTGGCTATAACTTTTTAAATATAACTCCAAATGACTTGATTCTTTTTCTGTTGTGTCCCAAATGTTGTCTAGTTTCTTTTCATAATTATTTCAAAAAAAATTCAAACAACTTTTTTGTGCTGTTTTGAAATCGTGTGTTAATTCAAATCTTTTCAAAATAGGATTTTGGAGAGAGAGAAGAAAACTTTCAAAAGTTTTAGGATGCACCCTGCCTCTACACAACTTGAAGGCACGCATTCTGAACCCTGGCATAATATTTTTGGTGTGTTAGTTGGCACGCTTATAACACCGCCCTAATACGGAGAACGCATTATTTTATGTGGTGACGCGATCATTTACTTGAATTGCAAAATTGTGATTTCCTTGCTGTTGGAAATATATATACTTGTGATGGTAACCATCCTCGTGTGCCTTGCATGCATGCCGGAAAGGAATCCGGGAAAGCCTCTTCCTTGGGTAGGCTTGAGCTTTTCGCCGGTCTCTGTCGGGACGGTTATGTCCGGTATGGCATAGTAGGGTATAATGTGTGGTGGTTCTGTTGATTGAAATATTTTTTGTTACACATATCATGCAGGGAATTTATAAACCTCCTGAGTCGACCGTAGATCGAGTCTTGTTCCAGTAACCCCCATACTTGTTTTGTACTACCACTTGCCCTGCCGCAGGTAGGGTGCGGTTCAGTAAGTTGTCAACCCCTTTCTTGGCACACACCGTACAGAGAGGCCATGGTGGAAGATACCGGCTGCATCCGGTAGGCAGGCCACCTGGTCCGGGGGCATGGGTGTTTCCGGTTGGGACCGAGAGGGGACGACCCCTTAGAGCACGCGTCATAAATTTGATCCCATGCTATGCGAGGTTGTAGCCTCCCCACTTAGAGTTTTACTTGACAGGTGTCGTGGGTGATTCCAGACACCGGTAAGTTAAGCTGGTGTGTGCAAGTTAGGTGTGTTTTCAATTAAAAGACTGTAGACGGAATTAGTCCCGATGGACTAAAGGAATTCATTACTAGTGGGTAAAGAGTACACCCTCTACAGAGATAATATCTATTGGAATAGCCGTGTCCATGGTTAAGGACTACAGTCTGGGTTGGGTCAAGTGTCGGTCTTAGTGTCGATCTTCGGAGGAGAAACTACTAAACCAGAACATGGATCATGACCTGTGACTTATTATTATTATTATTATTATTATTATTATTATGGACTAACCCCTTTATATTATTTGAAGTATTGAGTATCCCTGGGACGGTTCTCCCTCCTGGATATTCATTGTGATTATTTCCTTATAAGCCCTGTATGCGGTGTCGCTCAGACGCCCGACTGTGGCATGCTCGTTATTTATTTATCTTATAAGCCCTTTATGTGGTGTCATTGAGACGCCCGACCGTGGCATGCTTATTGTTATTTACTTTATAAGCCCTTGATGTGGTGTCGCTGAGACGCCCGACTGTGGCATGCTTGTTATTTTTCTTTGCAAGCCCTTTATGTGGTGTCGCTCAGACGCCCGACTGAGGCATGCTTCATATCATGATCCTTTCGAGGCGTTGCTTCAGACACCCGATTGGGGTATGATATTTCTAATCCATTATTGCATATCCATGTTGTATATAAATAACCTGCTTGCATGCATCATGGATTTTATTTTATGACTGGCGTTATGATCATAGGATAATTCAGAGCATGATTATCGTTTGTTATATTATACCCGTGTTCATAATGTTTGCGAGTATATTCAAAGTACTCACTGGCTTGTCCCTGGCTATTGTCTTGGCCAGATTTCTTGCTTGGAGAGGAGCGTTGCGATGACAGCCCCGGAACCTAAGCAACGGTGATAGCAGCCTCGCGAAGATAGGAGTTAACCTGGTCAGCTGTTCCTACTGGGAAATGGAGTCCCATAGACATAGATGATCCACAAACCGCTTCCGCCATCAACCACTAGAAACCACTTGTTGTACTCATAGGCCATAATGGTCTTGTACTACATATTTTGTATTTTTCTTGGAATTTTTGCATCAAGATGGTGCCTCATCAGCTAACAGTAATCCTGGGGCTGGTGAGCACAACGGCCATTTTCTGGAAATTAATACCCAGAAAACCGGTCGTGACAAACTTGGTATCAGAGCCAGGCTGACCATTGCCTAATCCTATCTTAGCCAGGTCAATAAACCTAGGTTAACCAACCCACCAGACCTTAACCTAGCCCCAGCCAAACTTCTCGTGCAAGATAGCTACACAGTGACCCCGACACCGCTGGCAGTCGGTGCCCAACCTATCAGTCTAGCCTGTCGATCATGCGCCAGTGACCAACCCCTAATTTGTCCCATTTGCAAGTGTGCGAAGGAAGACTCCGTCCCCTTTTTCTATAAAAAGGGCACGCTAGCCTCAACACAACACAGCCCAACCTCTTCCTCAAACCAAGCTATAGTGCCTTGCCCCGTCGTGCACAATGAGACCACAGCAAACAACCTTGGAGGATTTGTGACCGTGCTCGCGAACCTCACCCGCAGTGCCTTTGCATTAGAAGAGCCTCCAGAGTATGTGGTGTACCAAGGACACATGGGCGGTGAAAGCCATCAATTCTGGGCCACCGTGCACATCTATGGTAGGGGTCTATCTCCAGAACGCCCCTACAGGTTCACTGGAAGGACAACTTCCTTTGAGCCACAAGCCATCCAATTAGCTACTCGAGAGGCTATAGTTCAACTCCGGCACTTGTCGCCCAGAGTTAACTGCCGCTCGTTGTACTACTACCCTAGCCATAACGGGTATGGTAGGCCACCCCAGGTTGCCAACGGAGATCACGAGACGGATCCTGCCTTGTTGCATCTAGTACGCTATGTAAGTGCACTAGAGGATCTTTTCGATCAAATCACCCTTGATCTGATCGCAGCTCTTGGAGAACTGATCTGCCGAGCCCCAGCAAGAGGATAAGATGAGTCCAACACCGACAACCCAGTCGTGTTGTTCGGACAACCGATCGAGTCCTTGAGGTCTGCCCCAGTCATCGACCAAAATACCTTGATGACCCCGGAAGTGCTCCGTCGCCTTTTGAGAGCACGCTCCAACGGGATTGTGGCCAACAATCCCCTAGATGGTCATCATCGCTACCCCGACCCTGCAGCCCCTCAACCCACTCCAGCAGATCACGACGGTGAAAACCATGGAGAAACCTCGACGTCCACGAGGCAAGAACGATTATATATTAACGAGGTAGACTAGAGTCGCTCGAGTAGTACCGAGTTTTAGTATGTCCGCGCCCTGTAATTGTGTGATATTGTATCACCATTAAATAATGCTGTTTGATTGTGCGCCCCTGTTTTGATAATAGCCATGCATGAGTATGTTGATGTGCGATTGCATTTTAATCCCAAGCGTAGCTACCAAAGACCAACCTCGTTGACGTAAGTTTGTACTATGAATAAATTTTTTGGTTCCGGCTAACAGGTAAGATATTTTTAAAAACAACTCATAACAAATCTTGAGGACGAGATTTTTCTTTAAGGGGGGTAGTGTTGTAACACCCCAAAAATTTTAACCTTGTTTTATTAATTAAAATTTTGCCAGGAAACTTAAACTTTTATTTTCTGGATTTCCTTTTGGTTTCAAAACCATTCTCTTCTTTATTGTTATGGAGTTTTTACCCCAAGTGAAAAATTTCAATCATTATTGGACTTATTTACCCTCTCAAATAAAACAATTCTTTTATCAGTGGGAATTATTTATATAATTATTTTTCCCTGGGCGTTATTTCTCAAAATTGGTTTTTCATAAGTTTTAGGGTTCCATTTGCACTGCAACCCTTTGATAAATTTATGTAAAAATCCCACCAAAATTTGGAGATGCCATGTGATGTTTTCAAACCACTTTTATGCAAAAATATATTTCATTCATTGGATATTTTGGGTTCTACACCAAGTTTTCAAATTTGGTCCAGTTGGCAATTTTACACTACAACCTATTTAAATATTTGTTTAAAACTTCTACCAAAATTAGGGGAGGTCAATTGGAGCATGTTATTCATCTTTATGCAAAAACCCATTGATGTTCTTTGAAATATTTGAGTGAATCATCCTCATCTTCATTCTGGTCCAACTTGAGGATTTGTACTGAACCATATTTTTACTTGCTCTTCTACCCATGGTTATTTTTCCTACTTGTAGTCATTCCTACAAAACCCTTATGTCCGGGAGAGTGGAACCATTGGATGATTTTAAGTGCTTGCAATCATGCCCTTTTCTTTCTGTCCAAAACTGAAGTTTTGCAAAACTTGCACTAACAAGTTTCTTCTTTTGACAAACTAACTTCACCACCCTCTCATTCATCCAAAGAGACACTAGCCTGGAAAATTTGGCCACTCCAAGAAATGCCTAAGTGCCCTTGGCATTTTGTCAAACTCCTTATGGGCATTATCAGTTTTGACATGATTTTTGTTTTGCACTGAGACCTTGCACCTCTGGACAATCTAGCATGTCCACTAAGCACCTAGACGATCCTAACCTAGGTCTGCTAAGTGCCAACCTCACCCAAGTCCTATAGCATGCACTGGCATTTCGCCGAGCACCTGGTGGGCGTGCTCTAGGCGCGCCCAAAGCGCGCGTTTTGCACGTGTTGCACGCGCGTGCACCGAGCCACCGCTTCTCGCCCCACACCCGTTCTGGCCCTTGGCCAACCGCAGCCAGCACGCCACATCTCCTTCTGCACCCCAAAGCCACCCCGACCACCACTAGAGCCGCACAGGGCCGCCGTCAGGTTGGCCATGACGGCTAGCGGCCGGCCACAGTGGCTCTTGCACCGGTCGGTGCCGCCCGAGCCACCAGCACTCGCCACCTGCCCCTGGAGCAGCGCGAGCTCATCCACAAGCGCGTCCTCTAGCTCTCGTCGCCACCACGTCGCCCTGACCGCTACAGAGCGGCGGTTCGCCGGTGACCTTATCCTCGGCCGCGGAACCGCCATGGATGCACTATAAATAGGACCCCCCCGAGCTCGTCCAGGCCTCAAGTAACCTCTCTCATTCCCTCACCGATCCGCCCGTAGCAGTAGGTAGACCAGAGAGGTCGTCTTCCTCATCTTCGGCAATCACAGCCGCCACCACTGTCTCGATCACTCCGGCGCCACCAGGGCCTCCCCCTCTCCACTCTCTTCACCAGGAGCTCCCTCTCCCCCTTGTGAGTCCATCCCCCTACTCAATTTTGATCAGGACTCGCCGCAGGCGAAAACCCAGTCTGCCCGACAGCCACCGTCCGCTGCGGAGCTCGCCGCCGGCAGCTCCGTCCACCCCAGGGACCGTAATGGCCACCGGAGGGACCGCCTCGACCCCCTGAGCCCACGGGTGACCTATGTTTCTCGAACGGTGCCGCTGTTCGCCGGCGAGCATCGCCGGAGTCCCGCCCCCTCTCGGGCGGAGGAAGAGAAGGGAGGGTCGACTAGTCAAACCTGACTAGTGCCCCCCTGGACCCACTGTCAGTGACCCAGCCCGCCTCCACGCGTTTTAAGTGGAAGCGCAAAACCCCAGTACATCTTCCCCACTTTGAAAGCGTATTTCCTTTTGAAACGTTTTCTTTTCTGTTTTATTAAAAAAACAGATTTTGACCAAATCTTTGACTGGCTATAACTTTTTAAATATAACTCCAAATGACTTGATTCTTTTTCTGTTGTGTCCCAAATATTGTCTAGTTTATTTTCATAATTATTTCAAAAGAATTCAAACAACTTTTTTGTGCTGTTTTGATATTGTGTGTTAATTCAAATCTTTTCAAAATAGGATTTTGGAGAGAGAGAAGAAAACTTTCAAAAGTTTTAGGATGCACCCTGCCTCTACACAACTTGAAGGCAAGCATTCTGAACCCTGGCATAATATTTTTGGTGTGTTAGTTGGCACGCTTATAACACCGCCCTAATACGGAGAACACATTATTTTATGTGGTGACGCGATCATTTACTTGAATTGCATAATTGTGATTTCCTTGCTATTGGAAATGTATATACTTGTGATGGTAACCATCCTCGTGTGCCTTGCATGCATGCCGGAAAGGAATCCGGGAAAGCCTTTTCCTTGGGTAGGCTTGAGCTTGTCGCCGGTCTCCGTCGGGACGGTTATGTCCGGTATGGCATAGTAGGGTATAATGAGTGGTGGTTCTGTTGATTGAAATATTTTTTGTTACACATATCATGCAGGGAATTTATAAACCTCCTGAGTCGACCGTAGATCGAGTCTTGTTCCACTAACCCCCATACTTGTTTTGTACTACCACTTGCCCTGCCGCAAGTAGGGTGCGGTTCAGTAAGTTGTCAACCCCTTTCTTGGCACACATCGTACAGAGAGGCCATGGTGGAAGATACCGGCTGCATCCGGTAGGCAGGACACCTGGTCCAGGGGCATGGGTGTTTCCGGTTGGGACCGAGAGGGGGGCACCCCTTAGAGCGCGCGTCATAAATTTGATCCCATGCTATGCGAGGTTGTAGCCTCCCCACTTAGAGTTTTACTTGACAGTGTCGTGGGTGATTCCAGACACCGGTAAGTTAAGCTGGTGTGTGCAAGTCAGGTGTGTTTTTAATTAAAAGACTGTAGACGGAATTAGTCCCGATGGACTAAAGGAATCCGTTACTAGTGGGTAAAGAGTACACCCTCTGCAGAGATAATATCTATTCGAATAGCCGTGTCCATGGTTAAGGACTACAGTCTGGGTCGGGTCAAGTGTCGGTCTTAGTGTCGGTCTTTGGAGGAGAAACTACTAAACCAGAACATGGATCATGACCTGTGACTTATGATGATGATGATTATTATTATTATGTACTAACCCCTTTATATTATTTGAAGTATTGAGTATCCCTGGGACGGTTCTACCTCCTGGATATTCATTGTGATTATTTTCTTATAAGCCCTATATGCGGTGCCGCTCAGACGCCCGACTGTGGCATGCTCGTTATTTATTTATCTTATAAGCCCTTTATGTGGTGTCGCTGAGACGCCCGACCGTGGCATGCTTATTGTTTTTTACTTTATAAGCCCTTTATGTGGTGTCGCTGAGACGCCTGACTGTGGCATGCTTGTTATTTTAATTTGCAAGCCCTTTATGTGGTGTCGCTCAGACGCCCGACTGAGGCATGCTTCATATCATGATCCTTTCGAGGCGTCGCTTCAGACACCCGATCGGTGTATGATATTTCTACTCCATTATTGCATATCCATGTTGTATATAAATAACCTGCTTGCATGCATCATGGATTTTATTTTATGACTGGCGTTATGATCATAGGAGCATGATTATCGTTTGTTATATTATACCCGTGTTCATAATGTTTGCGAGTATATTCAAAGTACTCACTGGCTTGTCCCTGGCTATTGTCTTGGCCAGATTTCTTGCTTGGAGAGGAGCGTTGCGATGACAGCCCCGGAACCTAAGCAACGGTGATAGCAGCCTCGCGAAGATAGGAGTTAACCTGGTCAGCTGTTCCTACTGGGAAATGGAGTCCCATAGACACAGATGATCCACAAACCGCTTCCGCCATCAACCACTAGAAACCACTTGTTGTACTCATAGGACGGAATGGCCTTGTACTACATATTTTGTATTTTGCTTGGAATTTATGTATAAAGATGGTGCCTCATCAGCTAACAGTAATCCTGGGGCTGGTGAGCACAACGGCCATTTTCTGGAAATTAATACTCGGAAAACCGGTCATGACAGAAAGAAACTCCAGTACCTCATCCATATCCAGGATTGGGTCAAAGCAGTTGTATTCCGTAGATCAAAATGCAATCAAGCTTTTGATCCCTTCTACCCTGAAGTATTACCCTCTTTACGTTAGGATCGTCATGAGTATTGCACTATCTCTTATGAATTCTTGACGCAGTAATACCTCTTGCCATCATTGTTCATTCCTCGGTTTCCGTGTTATTGTAACCGGAATGCCGACAAGTGAAACGTGGTGTGTGAAATCAATACTGCTAGCAACTCCGTTGCTTGGTAGTTAAATGGACGATAACCTCATTCTTAGCGTGTTGATTATTGAATCATCACCCTAAGTATGATTGTGCTACCCAATCCTTATTTTCGGTGCACTCTTTGATCAATGAGTTAGGATTGTGTCAATCCCTCGCTCTTTTGATCATATCGTCTTGCCCTGAAAAGCAAGATTGTTCTCGAGCTTAGTAACATATCAGTGGTTCGTGATTTTCTGAAAATCTTCTCGGATGCATTACCAGGTTGTCACCTGACCGCTATGTTGAGTTTGTGATCAAGTTGGTTTCTTGTAACCACCCCTTCTCCAAGAATCTGTGTTGGGTACCCCTGAACTAGTTGGTTAAGCTGAACAACAACTTGGAGAGTTGGACGATAGAAGCTTGTCCGACTTAGTTCATTTTAAGGGATATGTTGTGTGTGTGTGTGTGTGTGTGTGTGTGTGTGTGTGTGTGTGTGTGTGTGTTGAAGATAGATGATATATTCCTTGGTTGAACCTCGTGGTCAATTATTGGATCTATTGTCTTGTCAAAACTTTGATTTGAGTATGGGTTATCCTCAAATCAAATCAGAACCAACGATGTTCGTAATGTTGTCTTACTCGTGGTTGATTCCTCGGGCATACACCATTATATCCTTTGGTCTGACCAATGCTATCACCGCGTTCATTTAATTATGGAATTCCATTTATATGGAAGCCTGGATGAATTGTTGTTGAGCCCATCAGCAACATTGTTATCCTCTCCGTGATTTTGTTGAACATTAAGCTAGTGTTGGAAACTTTTGAAAGCATTTCTTCATGCTAGCTCATGAAGCATAAGTTCGGATGTAAGAAGTGACTTCCTCCAGTTCATGTGCATTTGATGCAAGTTGCCGCCGCGGATTCGAGAAAGTCAATGTTGCTTCCTTTGGAATCATCCCAAGTCGGTCATGCATACATGTGAAGTATTATGTGGTTTGGAGACTTGCAACCTTCATTCTATATGTATCCTTAGCACACCAAGCCACCGACTGTTTTGTTCCAGGAGAAGGAGTTCCTTTTAA
Organism: Triticum dicoccoides; assembly: GCF_002162155.2. Lineage (NCBI taxonomy): Eukaryota > Viridiplantae > Streptophyta > Magnoliopsida > Poales > Poaceae > Triticum > Triticum dicoccoides. The sequence goes on along the minus strand of NC_041393.1, from coordinate 444,308,429 downwards.
GAGTTAACCCGGGCTTAATCAAGGACTCCGTTGTCCACAATGATGGTTTCCCACCTAAACTCGGTAGTGTTTTGTTGTAAGACTACCAGGTGACCATGCCTGTCTGGGATAACGTGTTCACATGTGTGTAGCAGAACCGGCTCATCTTTTGGAGCTTGCTATCATAGTTCATTTCCTGAGGATCTCGCAACGCCAAATCATCGATTTATGTTGCAAACTTTCATTTTTCCCTCTAGACTTAATGAGTCTAGAATATCCTGACACCAACCAGATCTGAATCTCAGGCAGATATGATGGTTGGAACGTTTCCCAAGAACTATAATATTGGTCTCTGTGTAACCCGGTAAAGTGGATGTCGTGGCCAACACACCAGCCGAAAGACCTATTATTGTAGCATCTTGATTGAGAAAATTGGCCACCTCCCCCATAAGGAACCCGTAGGATTTACTCCCTAGTTGTCCCTTATGGATTTTTGTGCTCCCGGAGTCCGACCTTTACTTGATGTTCTAGATATCAAACCATATCTATGAATGGGATACACTAGTACACCAAGGAGAACATTAGCAACGGAGTGCTAAATGTCGCTTGATCGATCATCCAGATTCCGTCCCCTTGACCTCGCTAAGGTGAAATCCAAGAAGGTGTTGTCTTCCTTTGCATCTGTATCATCCATCGCTATTCATCATGGTAGTATGTTGTGTTGTCAGCACCCTTGACACGGATGTTGGTAAATCTTGATGATTATGGAATGCTCAAGTTCTTGAGAGCACGCACAAACACTAGGTGTTATCACCGGCACTAACTGGGATTGCCCCAGATTTCCTCGGTTATGCTATAACCATTCCAATAGTGGAATCATTCTCTACTGTTGGGTTTTCTCCCCATTTACTAGATTCATTCCCAGCACTTGCATTTTGTTCCCAGCTTGCACCGTCATTGTGCCATTCTACCTTGGGTCTCGTCTATTGCCGATGATAAGCAAAATCATCTATGGCTTTGTGTTCAACAAGGTAATCCACATCATCTATTCTAGTCCGAGTATGCCATTCTACCCAACCCCTCCAAACAATCGCTCAAGAATTGCCTTAGGCTGGTATAAAAGTTTCATTGATCTCTGAATCAAAGGTAATTCTTTTTGCCACTTAAGGGGATATATCTACGAGTCACCATCCCTAAGGTGTCTCGTTGTGGTATCATGGCAATTCAACTCCTCGCTACATTGACAACTGTTCATCACCTTCTTAAGTGTGAAATTGTTATCTACCTAGTGAACCCTCGTCATCGGTTCCACTCCATCCCTCTAGATGTGTGCTTCGTGTCTCAGCTCGAGAGATGTTGATATGACTCACCCCGTGAGTTGGTCCTAAGTTGTTCGATCTTCGAGGAGATCGATCCTTCTAGAGTTTTCCCTTTCTTTTTGTCATCATGCTGAATGAAGATCTCGAAAGCAAAGACGTCAAGATCAATTTGAAGCAATGAGTCAACATCTTCAAGAAGTGCAACTTGGATCATGAAGATTGTGGTAGTTTGCGTTCCCCTTAAATCTTACCCTACGCTTGAATCTTGGGACGAGATTCTTGCTTAGTGGGGGTGAGTTGTCACAGCCCTAGATTGGCCTTGTTTGTCTTTGCATCTCATCATGTCATCATCATAGTTATGTTTATGAAATTTGAATTGAGGTTAGTTGAAACCCTCATAAGTCATCTCAGAAATAATCAACATTAAAATCTCTTCAAAGAAGTCCAAGAAAATGTTCCTCTTAGTCTCTGAAAATATTGGCAAGAGGTAAAAGTCAAACCAATATTTTTGGTATCTCAGAAACATTTATTTTGGGCCTTTGAATTAATTCAATAACTATTTGCATTGGATATATATTTCTTATATAATTAATATATGTCCAATAATTCCAGAACATTTTATGTGGTTTGGTATATTTTAGTTCTAGCCACATAATTAATTTCAGCATTTTATCAAATGGTTTAGTATTTTTACTAAATCAAAACAAAACAAAACAAAATAGAAGACCGAAACAAAAAAGAAAGAGAGACAAAGAAAACCTCACCTGACTTACCGCAGCCCACCTGGCTGGCCCAGTCGGCCAGCCCAGCCACCTGGCCCAGCCCACCTCTTCCTGTCGTCTTCCTCCCCTCGCCCCGAAGCAGTTCGGTGGCGAGCGCTGGCGACGCCGTGGCCTCCTCCCTGCCTGCCTCACGCCCTCGAGGCCCTTCTAGCGCCACGGAGACGGCCATGCACCCCCAGGCCCTCTCACTCTCTCCCCGAGCTCCTCTCCTCCTCTCGCTCTCTTGCAGGCAACCACCGAGCACTGTCGCCGCCGACGATGAACACCACCGCGGCCATCGCCTCTCCCTCGCCTCTCCGTGCTGTCCAGAGGCTCCGCCTAGACGCCACTGAGCCCCAAGACGAAGCACGCGCTCGCGGGACACCCGAAGCGACGCCATCATCCTCATCCATGCCGTCGGCCGTCGGAGATCCCCCTCGCCGCCCCGCTTGCTCTGACCCCTCCCCGAGCCTGCTGAGTCCTCCGTTGAGATCGCTGTGAGCCCCGCCACCATTCCTCCTCCTCCCCGCGCTCGTTCCCGCACTCTAGCCGCCCTTTTCACCGGGGCCGTGAGCTCCTCGCCGCCGGCAATGACGCAGATGAGGCCAGAGCCACCGTAGCTCACTCCCGAGCATGGCAACGTGCTCCACACCTCACCAGGAGCCTAACACACACACCAGCTGTAACGCCCCGGGTTCGATGCGCCAGGTGTCCGCCAGTTATTCGCCGTCGTTGCCATGTCATGTGCTTGCGTGTTGCACTTTGCCATGTCATCATATCCATTTCATATCATGTCATCATGTGCATTTCATTTCGCACTCATGTTCATCTTATGCATCCGAGCTTTTTCCCCGTTGTCCGTTTTGCAATCCGGCACTCCTATGTCATCCGGCGTCTCCTTCTCGCCTCTCTTCATGAGCGGGTGTTAAAATTTCTCGGAATGGCCCGAGGTTTACCAAGCGGCCTTGGTATAGCACCGATAGACCGCCTGTCAAGTTTCGTGCCATTTGGAGGTCGTTTGATACTCCAATGTTTAACCGGGTAACCGTAATAGCCTCTTTTGTTGCAGCCCAACACCCCTTCCAAAGTGGCCCAAAACCCATCCAAACCCCCTCCATGCTCTCGGTCATTCGATCACGATCGTGTGGGTGAAAACCGCACCTCATTTGGACTCTCCTAGCTCCCTCTACCTATATAAACACACCCTCCCCCGAAATTCGCGGATGAATCCACCCTAACCCTAGCCTTCTTCATCCTCGCGCCGCCGGACACGTCCGCACGCCGACGGACATGTCCGCCCTCTCCGCCGGACCAACCCGCCGTCGCCACGTGTCTCGGGCCGGTCCCCAGTTCGCCGCCAACCCCGCGGGCCCGCGAGGCCCGTGCGGGGCC
>NC_041393.1:444233730-444304407 GCF_002162155.2 Triticum dicoccoides | reverse complement strand
CGGCCCACGCGACCGCCGCCCCCTCGTCGCCGTTTGGCCTCGCCCCGACCAGATCCGGGCAGGCGCGGCCCGGATCCGCCGCCCCCGCCTCTCCCCGACCTCGTCGGCGCTTGCTCCGGCCGCCTTCGCCCGTTCTCCGGCGAGCTCGCGCCACCGCCTCGTTTTCCGCGCCGGGTCAACCCTAGATCCGGAGGTAGAATTCCACTGTCTTTTTCCCGCAGTAATTTTTATGTCATGTTCATCACATCATAACTTGCTGCATACTGCTCCGTTTCGTGCGTGTAATATGTCAAATTGTTCGTCTCGACGAGTACTTCATTTCATCTCATTGTATCATTTTCATTTGAGCTCATCTTGGTGCCCGAAATGCCGTTGGAAGAGTGCTATGTGATGTTAACCTGCTGAAACTGTTATAACATGCTCATTTGTCATTTTTGCCATGTTTGATGTGTGCATCCTATGAGGTTGATGTCTTCATGTGTTTTGATCTACGCCATGTCATCTTTCCAGTGGTGCCATCCATGTATTTTTGTGAGTTATGTACTGAGTGCATCAAGCTTGCTAAGTAGTGTACTTGCTGTTGCTGTTTTGATAGACAGATTCTGTTATTTTGTGATGCCATGTAAACCTGATTCTACAAGTCATTCTATGCATAATCTGGAGATGTTCACTAAGGATGTTTTGTTATACATGTCATGCTCTATCCATCCATGCCCCTGGATGCATTTATGGATTGCTGTAACTTGTTGTAATCTTGCTCCAAACTTGCTAAATAATGTTGTTGTCAGCTTGTTAACATTAAGTTCAGTTTTGGCCATGTGTTTTGCTAGTGATCCATGCACCCTATGAACTTGTTCTTGCCATGCTTAGGTAAAGCATGACAAAACATGAACACTGAGCTATCTCCAGAAACAACTAGAACATGCTGAAAATAACATGGGAAGATTGCAAATAATAACAGTTTCAGACTTAGGAGGAATAACATCAGGTTGCAATGTTTAGAGCTATCAAACAACATGTTACAGGAACTTATCATGGCAAACAAAGGCATGGCATGAATCTACTAATTGCATAGAACAAAAGTCCCTTACTGACCATAAGCCAAAAAGGATCAGAAGATATGATGGCACCCATGTAAACATGGCAAGTTATATGACAGATTCATACATGGCAGGAACAACAATAAGTAGGCATGTTGGTGAGCTTGAACCACTCACCACAGAGCAATACATGGCATGGAAAGGCAACCAACAGTAAGAATACATGTTTATGAAGCTGTACTTCAAGCCCATGCCTTTTGTTATTATGTTGGGATGCTGTAGCTTGTTGTTTTGATGCTTGCAATATGCCTAGTTGCTGTTATGGACAGATTGTTGCTATAACTTGTATAGAGTGTATGTGTTGACCCGTTGCTCCGTTTTGAGTGTGCTTTATATGAAACTTGCTTGATTTTGCATGTTGTCTCATATTATCATGTTGCATCCTTGTTTTGAGGTGTTTGCTTGATGTTTGTATGCATTTTGCATCAATGCCATGTTTAACTTGTTTTGCTCATATCTTCTAGGCCGTAGCTCCGAATTAAATGAACTTTATATGTAACTTGACTAGAATCTCGTGTAGATCATATTGGTGCATCTTAACTTGCTGTTTAACAACTTCAACTTAATGTTTATTCAGTTCTGGACCAACCTCGAAATTTGCATATGAGGACTTACCGGAATTGTTATATGTTGTTTCCGGCCTCATTTAAACTTGCCTTGATGTGTTATTCTTGTTTGCATCATCTCTTGCCATGAGTAGCCTCATCTAGCTTTGTCATGCATCATGCTTGGTTGTGCATCATGTCTTGTCTATGTGTGGTTTGTTTACCATGTTGTGTGCTTCTTCTCGATAGTTCCCGTTTCGTTGCGATCGTGAGGATTCGTTCGTCTACACGTGGTTCGTCTACGTGGCTTCATCTTCTTCATGGACTCGTTCTTCTTCCTAGCGGGATTTCAGGCAAGATGACCGCTACCCTGGATCTCACTACTATCATTGCTATGCTAATTGCTTCATTCTATCGCTATGTTGCGCTACCTATCATTTGCTCTTCAAGCCTCCCAAATTGCCATGAACCTCTAACCTTTGACACCCTTCCTAGCAAACCGTTGTTTGGCTATGTTACCGCTTTTGCTCAGCCCCTCTTATAGCGTTGCTAGTTGCAGGTGAAGTTGAAGATTGCTCCATGGTGGACAGGATTTTGTTGGGATATCACAATATCTCTTATATTATTAATGCATCTATATATTTGGTAAAGGGTGGAAGGCTCGGCCTTATGCCTGGTGTTTTGTTCCACTCTTGCCGCCCTAGTTTCCGTCATACCAGTGTTATGTTCCCGGATTTTGCGTTCCTTACGCGGTCGGGTGATTTATGGGACCCCCTTGACAGTTCGCTTTGAATAAAACTCCTCCAGCAAGGCCCAACCTTGGTTTTACCATTTGCCTCACCACCACCTACCTTTCCCTTGGGAGTAATTAACCCAAGGGTCATCTTTATTATAGCCCCCCTGGGCCAATGCTTGTCTAAGTGTTGGTCCGAACCGAGTAGACTGCGGGGCCCCCTCAGGGAAACTCGAGGTCTGGTTTTACTCGTAGGATGTCTCATCCGGTGTTGCCCTGAGAACAAGATATGTGCAGCTCCTATCGGGATTGTCGGCGCATCGGGCGGTCTTGCTGGTCTTGTTTTACCATTGTCGAAATGTCTTGTAAACTGGGATTCTGAGACTGATCGGGTCTTCCTGGGAGAAGGTATATCCTTCGTTGATCACGAGAGCTTATCATGGGCTAAGTTGGGACACCCCTGCAGGGTATAAACTTTCCAGAGCCGTGCCCGCGGTTATGTGGCAGATGGGAATTTGTTAATGTCCGGTTGTAGATAACTTGAAACCTGATCCGAATTAAAACGCATCAACCGCGTGTGTAGCCGTGATGGTCTCTTCTCGGCGGAGTCCGGGAAGTGAACACGGTCTTTGGGTTATGTTTGACGTAAGTAGGAGTTCAGGATCACCTCTTGATCATTGCTAGTTGTCGACCGTTCCTTTGCTCCTCTTCTCGCTCTCATTTGCGTATGTTAGCCACCATATCATGCTTAGTCGCTGCTGCAACCTCACCACTTTACCCCTTCCATTCCCATTAAGCTTTGCTGGTCTTGATACCCATCGTAATGGGATTGCTGAGTCCTCGTGGCTCATAGATTACTACAACAACAGTTGCAGGTACAGGTTGTGCGATGATCATGACGCGAGAGCGATGTTTGTTTGTTTGGATTTCTTCTTCTGCTTCTTCTTTGATCAGGGGATAGGTTCCAGGTCGGCAGCCTGGGCTAGCAGGGTGGATATTGTTTGAGTTTCTGTTCATGTATCATCCGTAGTCGGATGTTGATCTCTTGTATGATGATGTTGTATTCGTGTGGCATTGTATGCCTTTTTGTATGTATCCCCATCTATTATGTAATGTTGATGTAATGATATCCACCTTGCAAAAGCGTTTCAATATGCGGGTCTATCCTTGGCGGGACCTTCGAGTTCCTTTTGGATAGGGTCACATATTGGGCGTGACACCAGCTTCCCCTCCCGTGCACTACGACGCCAAACCCGCAGGTGCCCGAACTCCGGCCGCCGCGGAAATGCTCGCCGCCGTCAACTCCGGCCATACCAGCTGCTGCCGCCACCACCACTAGATGCGCGAGGGCTCCAGCAAGCCGTAGCAGTAAACCGCGCTCAAAACGGAGCCCCATAGCAAAATCCCGACTCCCTCCGCCGCGAATTTGGTCGCCGCCGGCTGAGCTCCGGTGACGCCGACGTGGCGCACTTACTTAGCCACTAATGACCCTGCTAATTACCCCCTGACTCACTTACATATGGGCCCCACACCCTAATTAACCCGGGTTTCCTCCTGTTTAAATAAAACTAACTCCACGGGCCCCACAGGTCAATTTAACCTGGCCCCGTCACACTTTGACCAACCCCACACGTCAGTGTTGACCATGTTGACCTGTCTGTTGACCGGGCCCACCTGTCAGCGTCACTAACCAGCCCCAGTCACTGACCAGTGGACCCCACTGGTCAGGTTTGACCTGGAGGCGCCCAGTTGACCTGCTGACATTAGGGTGATGTCATGCTGACGCAACATGTATTTTTTGGATTTATTTTAATTCAGGAAATTCCAGAAAATTGCCTAAACTTCTAAAATTCATATAAATTCAACCGTAACTCAGAATGAGATAATTTATATATGAAAAATGATCAGAAAAATCTAATCTTTCCATCTGTACCATTTTCATGCATGTTATATCAAGTTATGAATACTGTTTAGGACAAATCATTTAAATGGCATTTAAACCCTCACATATGGAGTTTGAATTTGAACCCAGGGTTCAAACCAACTCCATTTAACCTACTGCTAGATGCATTAGCTCAAACCACAGCATATTGCCATGTCATGATCATGCATCATATTGTGCATTGCATTGATTGTGTTTCTTCTTTGTTTGTCGGTGCTTGTCCCCTCTGAGTAGACGTGTACCGACGATGTGATCGATGACACCGATGAAGAACTATATTATCTTCAGAAGTGCCACGCAAGAAAAACCCCCTTGTTCATTCCGATACAATCCCACTCTCTCGCTCCTGCTCTCTTTTACTGCATTAGGACAACAACGATTCATTTGTTACTTGCTGCGGTAGCTGAACCCCTTTATCCTCTGCATGACCTGTCATTGCCACAGTAAATAGATGAAACCCACTAGCATGAGTAGGAGTTGTTTGAGCCCCGTTGTGCCTACTCATTCATGCTTGTTTGGCATGCCTACTACTGCTTAGAGTTGAGTCAGGTCTGATTCATCAGGGATGAATCAGAGGTGTGTGAACATGTCCTACTATGTGTGAGCTAAGTGTGTGAACATGATTTGGTAAAGGTAGCGGTGAGAGGCCATGTAGGAGTACATGGTGGGTTGTCTCATTGAAGCCATCCTCAGGAACTGAGTTCTGTGTTTGTGATCCATGAACAGCTACTACCACACATTGGGATCCTTAATTGAATCTCTCGGCTTCTTAACCACCCTTGTCCTCTGTCCAGGAGTTGCAAGTATTTTCTGGTGTTTGTAGTATGCTGGAGGCTGTGCACAGTGCTGACCGGAGGGGTGGACTGTGATGCGGTAGGCACGTGGCCGGGTATGCCGGGCACCCGTTTGGTGCCGCGGAACCCTGTACACATCGTTCGGGGCCGTATGTGGAAACCTCGGCCGGACTCCCTCCGGATGGATTCTGAATAGGCGATAAACCTGGACTAGAGACTTGAGTGGTTAGGTAGGCCGTGCCCGACACCCTCGCCAGGCTTCCGCTTGAAGGTTGCCGAGATACATGACGTGTACATGGCGGTAAGTGGCGAGAGCGTGTGTGAAGAAGTACACCCCTGCAGGGTTAACATCATCTATTCAAATAGCCGTATCCGCGGTAAAGGACTTCCGGGTTGCCTATACAGTTCATAGACAAGTGAAAGTGGATACTCTAAAATACGCAAGATAAGCGTGAGTGCTATGGATGGCGTTCTCGTAGGGATACGGGAGCGGATCCATAGTGGTGTATTGATATGGTGAATATGTGGACTCGTGTGCGCCACCTCAAAAGAGTTACTTGAAGTCATAGTTTAGGATAGCCACTGAGTCAAAGCTGGCTTGCTGCAGTTAAACCCCACCATCCCCTTTGTTGATAGTGATGCATATGTAGTTAGTTCTGATGTAAGTCTTGCTGGGTACATTTGTACTGATGTTTGCCTATTTTATGTTTTTGCAGAGAGACTTTAGTCTCACTAGTAGTTCCACGTGGACTTCGACGTTTAGCTTGTTACCTCAGCTACGATCTTGTGCCCTCGGCAGGATCTGGTAGATAGTCAGGCTTCTCAGCCTTTTTCATTTGTAGTTGTCTGTACTCAGACATGTTAAGCTTCCGCTTGTGTTTTGACTTGTATGCTCTAAATGCTGGGTCGAGAGACCCATGTTTGTAATATCTCGCTCCTTAGAGCCTATTGAATGAAATACTTGAGTTGTAGAGTCATGTTGTGATGCCATGTTGTATTTGCACATATCGAGCTTATTGTGTGTATGTTATTGAAATGCTTGGTATGTGTGGGATCTGACTATCTAGTTGTTTATCCTTGGTAGCCTCTCTTACCGGGAAATGTCTCCTAGTGCTTCCACTGAGCCTTGGTAGCTTGCTACTGCTCCGGAACAATTAGGCTGGCCGGCATGTGTCCTTCTTCGTTCCTGTGTCTGTCCCTTCGGGGAAATGTCACGCGGTGTCTACCGGAGTCCTGTTAGCCTGCTACAGCCCGGTTTATCGGAGTCCTGCTAGCCCAGTTGCTACAGCCCGGATTCACTCGCTGATGACCGACACGTTCGTTGCTGGGTCATGTATGCCTGTCCCTGTAAGTTAGTGCCACTTTGGGTTTACAACTAGCCATGTTAGCCCGGGTTCTTTGTCATATGGATGCTAGCGACACTATCATATATGTGTGCCAAAAGGCGCAAACGGTCCCGGGCATGGTAAGGCGACACCCGTGGGAATACCGTGCGTGAGGCCGCAAAGTGATATGAGGTGTTGCATGCTAGATCGGTGTGGGATAGAATCAGGGTCCTGACAGTTGCGCAACCTGAAGGGCATGCGGGTGTAGTAGTACACCCTGCATGGGGTGAGGAATGTTGTCTTCTCCACATCCTCCATGGCCATCTTGATCAGGTGGCAGCCGGAGAAGGCATCCAGGAAGCACAACAGGTCGCACTCGGCGGTGGAGTCGATGATCTAGTCGATGCGAGGGAGCAGGAAGGGGTCTTGTGGGCAGGCCTTGTCGAGGTTGGTGAAGTCAACACACATGCGTTCCATCCCCCTTTCTTGGGGATGATGACGGGATTCACGAGCCACTCTAGGTACCATACCTCTCTGATGACCCCTGTGACCTGTAGCTTATGGGTTTCCTGGATGATGAAGGCCTGCTTCTCGGTGGATTGGCCGCGAGCCTTCTGCTTCACTAGCCGCACATTTGGACATACCCTCAGGTGGTGCTCGATTATCCCCCTTGGGACCCCAGCCAGGTGTTTGGGTTCCCAAGCGAATACATCCTTATTGGCTCGCAAAAAGTTGATCAATGCCTTCTCTTGACCCTGACGGAGGCCAGCCCCTATGGTGAAGGTGGCGCTGGCCGTCCCATCCTTGCAGACCGGCACTTGCATCGTCTTGGCTCGGTCTTGGGAGAACAACTGCTTCTTCTTGGCAGACGCTGCTTATGGGGCCTCCTAATCCTTCTCGCCGGGCAGCGCGGTCGCGGCTGTCTTGAAGGCGAGCTTGAGGGCCTGCAGTGCGTCTTTGGTGTCCCCCGCCACCGTGAGGACACTGTTGCTGCCAGACATCTTCATGAGGTTGTACGCGGGGTGGGTCGCAACCATAAACTGGGCCAAGGTCGGGTATCCAGAATAGCATTGTACGACAGGTCGATCTTGGCGATGTCGAAGTCGATGAGCTCGGTACAGTAGTTGTCGTGGGTCCCGAAGGTGACAGGGAGACGGATCTGCCCCAGGGGCCAGGTGGAGCCGTCGCCCACCCCGGAGAAAGGCTTGGAGGGGCGGAGCCGTCTGGGCAGCACGTGGAGCAGGCCGAACGCATTCGAGGAGAGCATGTTGAGGCCGACTCCGCCCTCGATGAGGGTCCTGGTGATCGCCACGTGGCAGACGGTGGGGGTGAAGAGCATTGGGAGCGCGCCTGCTCCCATTGTGGCGGCGGGGTGATCATCGGGGCCAAAGGTGAGGTCAACTTGGGGCGCCGCCCAGTCCGGGGGAGCCCCCAAGCCCGTCTGAGTGTTGCCTGCCCGCCAGTAGAACTGCTTGATGTGGCGGTCGGAAGGTGGCGCCTGTGAGCCAACTAGGAGAGCTGCGACGACCGGGTGCGTCGGCGCCACGTAGTGGGCGAGGAAGAGGTCGCGCAGCTCCTCCCTGGAGGCCACAGAAGATGCTGGCAGGTTGAGCAACCAGGCGCGTGGCGCGCCTACGAGGGCCATGGGGAACTAGTTGGCCTTCACCTTGTCGTCTCCGTCGGCCGCCCAAACTGCCTCCTCGTATGCTTGAAGAAAGGGGGCCGGATTTGCCACACCGTCGTAACGCGCCAGCATCTCCGGTCGGAACTTGGGTGGCCACTGCACCTGCCGCAGGGAGAGGGTGAAGCAGTGCAGCCCCGGCGCTTCTTCGGGAACGTGTGTCGACTGGGCCGATGGAGGGGCACCCGCCATAGGAGTCAGTGGCACGATCTAGAGGTCGAGGAAGAAGATTCCGATGCACCCCTAACTGGCGCGCCAAATGTCGGATTTAGGAATCCGGCAACCCTTGAGAGGTTCCTACTCTGGGGTGCGTGCGGAGATCTCAACCTGCCTACTTGTGATCCTCCTAAGCCTAGGCGTCGAGCCCAAAGAGACACAAAGACATAGAGATTTACACTAGTTCGGGCCACCGTGGTGGTGTAATACCCTAATCCAGTGTGGTGTGGTGGATTGCCTCGAAGGGCTATGGATGAACTAGTACAGTGGATGAACAAGCCTCAAGAGGTGAGGTGTTCTTGAGCTGACATGGTGGTCGTGTGAGAATGGATCTGTTCCCCTTCCTGTTGTGGTGGCTAGTCCTATTTATCGTGGCCTTGGTCCTCTTCCCAAATATGAGCGGGAATGGATCCCACAACGGCCAGATTTGAAAGGGGACATGTAGTACAGTGTGTCCTAACAAAAGTAGTCTTCGCCTGCGAAAAGCCTCTGGTCGTGACGCTGCAGTGGGCTCGGTGATGACCTTCGTCCTGCCGTCCTGGCGGTCTTGGTCTTGTTGCACCAGAATGGAAACCTTTGACTGATTCCTCGGGACTCCGCGCCTGCGGCTTGCCTCCCTTGCACCAAAGAGGAAACCTGCACTCTGCGCCCGCCTGGCCTTGGTTGTCATGGCTCACGTCAGCTGAGCCTCGTGAGGTAGCTTGCATAGAACTCTCCTCCCCTCAGGAGCCCTCCTGAGGAGGCCAACTCCTTCAAGGGTCTTGGCGTTGTCCACCTCGCGAGGCTTGGCGCCTCGCGAGGGTCTTGTGGTGTTGGTGTTGAAGTTGGGCCGTACCAGGCCGTCGATGAAGCCACGTGGTGGGCCGCAGGCAGGCAGGGCTGGATACCCCCGAAACGAGGACGCCGATAAAAGGTGTATAATAAACCTTTGCAGTTGCCCATCCAACTAGTTAATATTGAGTCCACTTCCCATCCAGTCACCCATCTCATGAGTACTCTAGCCTCAGCACACTTAACTTGGGAGTTCTGTTAGATGAGCTATCAGTAGGGAAGCTGGTTCTTGCTACTGTAGATCCCTCTTTGCAGCCTTTATTGCGCAACACAATGGAAACGGTTCAACTGAACAATATGTGTGTGATACGCGGCAAACAGGTCCGTGATGAGAAATAAACATCCAATTACATAAGTTACTATATAGATCATTCGCACACACCTCAATAAACAATTGCATGCATTCTAAAGTAGGTGAAACGATCGTCTAGTCATCTACTTCTTGTGACGCTCCCGCCACTACTCTGTGGCTCGATCCCTCGACTGGGTCATGAACAAGACACTTCCTCATGTCAACGATCCGCCTGTACATCTCATACCTTGTGTACGCGTCATTGGCCGCGTACTTGACCTGTTCTTCATCCAGTCTCTGATGCCAAACACTGTGCCAGGTGTCCTTGTCCTTCTTGCTCTGATCCTTCATCTTCATGTAGTAGGGGTCGATGTGTTGGAAATATGCCCTAGAGGCAATAATAAAATGGTTATTATTATATTTCCTTGTTCATGATAATTGTCTATTGTTCATGCTATAATTGTATTAACTGGAAACCGTAATACATCTGTGAATACGTAGACCACAACATGTCCCTAGTGAGCCTCTAGTTGACTAGCTCGTTGATCAATAGATGGTTATGGTTTCCTGACCATGGACATTGGATGTCATTGATAACGGGATCACATCATTAGGAGAATGATGTGATGGACAGGACCCAATCCTAAGCATAGCACAAGATCGTGTAGTTTGTTTGCTAAAAGCTTTTCTAATGTCAAGTATCATTTCCTTAGACCATGAGATTGTGCAACTCCCGGATACCGTAGGAATGCTTTGGGTGTGCCAAACGTCACAACGTAACTAGGTGGCTATAAAGGTGCACTACGGGTATCTCCGAAAGTGTCTGTTGGGTTGGCACGAATCGAGACTGGGATTTGTCACTCCGTGTGACAGAGTGGTATCTCTGGGCCCACTCGGTAATGCATCATCATAATGAGCTCAATGTGACTAAGTAGTTAGTCACGGGATCATGCATTACGGAACGAGTAAAGTGACTTGCCGGTAACGAGATTGAACGAGGTATTGGGATACCGACGATCGAATCTTGGGCAAGTAACGTACCGATTGACAAAGGGAATTGTATACGGGATTGCTTGAATCCTTGACATCGTGGTTCATCCGATGAGATCATCGTGGAACATGTGGGAGCCAACATGGGTATCCAGATCCCGCTGTTGGTTATTGACCAGAGAGCTGTCTCGGTCATGTCTGCATGATTCCCGAACCCGTAGGGTCTACACACTTAAGGTTCGGTGACGCTAGAGTTGTTATGGGAATTACTGTGCAGTTACGGAATATTGTTTGGAGTCCCGGATGAGATCCCAGACGTCACGAGGAGTTTCGGAATGGTACGGAGGTAAAGATTTATATATGGGAAGTCCTATTTTGGCCACCGGAAAATGTTCGGGATTTTTCGGTATTTTACTAGGAAGGTTCTAGAAGGTTCCGGAGTGGGGCCCACCTGCATGGGGGGACCCACATGAACGTGGGTAGTGGGGGCAAGGCCCCACACCCTTGGTCAAGGCGCACCAAGATCCCCCCTTAGAAGGAATAAGATCATATCCCGAAGGGATAAGATCAAGATCCCTAAAAAGGGGGAAGGAAATGATGGGATTTCTTTCCTCCCACCTTTGCCAACGCCCCAATGGACTTGGAGGGCAAGAAACCAGCCCCCTCCACCCCTATATATAGTGGGGAGACGCATGGGAGCTTCACCCTTCCCCTGGCGTAGCCCTCTCCCTCCCCAACACCTCCTCCTCCTCCGTAGTGCTTGGCGAAGCTTTGCCGGAGAACTGCAAGCTCCACCACAACGCCGTCGTGCTGCCGGAGCTCTCCCTCAACTTATCCTCTCCCCTTGCTAGATCAAGAAGGAGGAGACATCCCCGGGCTGTACGTGTGTTGAACGCGGAGGCACCGTTGTTCGGTGCTTAGATCGGATTCGGCCGCGATCTGAATCGCTTAGTGAACGACTCCACCGACCGCGTTCTTGCAACACTTCCGCATCGTGATCTTCAAGGGTATGAAGATGCACTCCCCTCTCTCTCGTTGCTAGTTACTCCATAGATTGATCTTGGTGATGCATAGAAAATTTTGAATTTCTGCTACGTTCCCCAAAAGTGGCATCATGAGCTAGGTCTATTGCGTAGATTCTATGCACGAGTAGAACACAAGTAGTTGTGGGCGTTGGTTTGTTCAATTTGCTTACCGTTACTAGTCCTATCTTGATTCGGCGGCATCGTGGGATGAAGCGGCCCGGACCGACCTTACACGTATGCTTACGTGAGACAGGTTCCACCGACTGACATGCACTTGTTGCATAAAGGTGGCTAGCGGGTGCCAGTCTCTCCCACTTTAGTCGGATTGGATTCGATGAAAAGGGTCCTTATGAAGGGTAAATAGCAATTGGCATATCACCGTTGTGGCTTTTGCGTAGGTAAGAAACGTTCTTGCTAGAAACCCATAGCAGCCACGTAAAACATGCAACAACAATTAGAGGACGTCTAACTTGTTTTTGCAGGGTATGCTATGTGATGTGATATGGCCAAAAGAATGTGATGAATGATATATGTGATGTATGAGATCGATCATGTTCCTGTAATAGGAATCACGACTTGCATGTTGATGAGTATGACAACCGGCAGGAGCCATAGGAGTTGTCTTAATTTATTGTATGACCTGCGTGTATTGAAAACGCCATGTAATTACTTTACTTTATTGCTAAACCGTTAGCCATAGTAGTAGAAGTAATAGTTGGTGAGACAACTTCATGAAGACACGGTGATGGAGATCATGATGATGCAGATCATGGTGTCATGCCGGTGACGAAGGTGATCATGTCGTGCCTCAAGATGGAGATCAAATGCGCAAGATGATATTGGCCATATCATGTCACTTTATGTTTTGCATGTGATGTTTGTCATGTTTACATCTTATTTGCTTAGAACGACGGTAGCATAAATAAGATGATCCCTCATTAAAATTTCAAGAAAGTGTTCCCCCTAACTGTGCACCGTTGCGAAAGTTCGTTGTTTCGAAGCACCATGTGATGATCGGGTGTGATAGATTCTAACGTTCACATACAACGGGTGTAAGCCAGATTTACACACGCAAAACACTTAGGTTGACTTGACGAGCCTAGCATGTACAGACATGGCCTCAGAACACAAGAGACCGAAAGGTCGAACATGAGCCGTATAGTAGATACGATCAACATGGAGATGTTCACCGATGATGACTAGTCCGTCTCACGTGATGATCGGACACGGCCTAGTTGACTCGGATCATGTATCACTTAGATGAGTAGAGGGATGTCTATCTGAGTGGGAGTTCATTAGATGAACTTAATTATCATGAACATAGTCAAAAAGGACTTTGCAAATTATGTCATAGCTTGCACTTTAGTTCTACTGTTTAAGATATGTTCCTAGAGAAAATTTTAGTTGAAAGTTGATAGTAGCAATTATGCGGACTGGGTCCGTATATTGAGGATTATCCTCATTGCTGCACAGAAGGCTTATGTCCTTAATGCACTGCTCGGTGTGCTGAACCTCGAGCATCGTTTGTGGATGTTGCGAACATCTGACATACACGTTTTGATGACTACATGATAGTTCAGTGCATAATGTTAAACGTTTAGAATTGAGGCAGCAAAGACATTTTTTGAAACGTCGCAGAAGATATGAGATGTTCCAAGAGCTGAAATTAGGATTTCAGGCTCGTGCCCACGTCAAGAGGTATGAGACCTCTGACAAGTTTCTTAACCTGCAAACTAAGGGAGAAAAGCTCAATCATTGAGCATGTGCTCAGATTGTCTGAGTACTACAATCACTTGAATTGAGTGGGAGTTAATCTTCTAGATGAGATAGTGATGGTTCTCCATGTCACTGCCACCAAGCTATTAGAGCTTCGTGATGAACTATAACATATCAAGGATAGACATGATGATCCTTGAGCAATTCGCAATGTTTGACACCGCGAAAGTAGAAATCGAGTAGGAGCATCAATTGTTGATGGTTAGTAAAACCACTAGTTTCAAGAAGGGCAGGGGCAAGAAGGGATACTTCATGAGACGACAAATCAGTTGCTGCTCTAGTGAAGAAACCCAGGGTTGAACCCAAACCCGAGACTAAGTGCTTCTGTAATGAGGGAACGGTCACTGAAGCAGAACTACCCTAGATACTTGGTAGATGAGAAGGCCGGCATGGTTGACAGAAGTATATTGGATATACATTGTATTAAATGTGTACTTTACTAGTACTCCTAGTAGCACCAGGGTATTAAGATACCGGTTCGGTTGCTAAGTGTTAGTAACTCAAAATAAAAGCTGTGGAATAAACGAAGACTAGCTAAAGGTGAGATGACGATATGTGTTGGAAGTGTTTCCAAGGTTGATGTGATCAAGCATCGCATGCTCCCTCTACCATCGAGATTGGTGTTAAACCTAAATAATGGTTATTTGGTGTTTGCGTTGAGCATAGACATGATTGGATTATGTTTATCGCAATATGGTTATTCATTTAAGGAGAATAATGGTTACTCTATTTATTTGAATAATACCTTCAATGGTCTTGCACCTAAAATGAATGGTTTATTGAATCTTGATCGTAGTGATACACATGTTCATGCCAAAAGATATAAGATAGTAATGATAGTACCACATACTTGTGGCACTGCCATTTGAGTCATATTGGTATAAAATGCATGAAGAAGCTCCATGTTGATGGATCTTTGGACTCACTCGTTTTTAGAAGGATTGAGACATGCGAACCATGTCTATTTGTATATATGCATGAAGAAACTCCATGCAGATGGACAGTTTGGACTCACTTGTTTTTGAATCACTTGAGACATGCAAATCATACCACATGGGCAAGATGACCGAAAGGCCTCGTTTTCAGTGAGATGGAACAAGAGAGCAACTTGTTGGAAGTAATACTGTCAGGACCCCGACTCAATGCCACATCGATCTAGCATGTAACACCTCATATCACTTTGCGGCCTCATGCACGGTATTCCCACGGGTGTCGCCTTACCTTTGCCCGGGACCGTTTGCGCCTTTTGGCACACGTATATGATAGTGTCGCTAGCATCCATATGATAAGGAGCCTGTGCTGACATGGCTAGTCGTAAACCCAAAGTTGCACAGACTTATAGAGACAGGCAGCCATGACCCAGCATCGAACGTGTCGGTCATCAGCGAGTGAATCCAGGCTGTAGCACTGGGCTAGCAGGACTCCGGTGAACCACGCTATAGTGGGCTAACAGGACTCCAGTATTCATCGCGTGACATTTCTCCGAAGGGACAGACACAGGAACGAAGAAGGACACATGCCGGCCAACCTAAGTGTTCCGGAGCAGTAGCAAGCTACCATGGCTCGGTGGAAACACTAGGAGACATTTCCCCGTAAGAGAGGCTACTAAGGATAAACAACTAGATAGTCAGATCCCACACATACCAAGCATTTCAATAACATACACACAATATGCTCGATATGTGCAAATACAACATGGCTTCACAACATGACTCTATGACTCAAGTATTTATTCATTAGGCTCCGAGGAGCGAGATATTACAAACATGGGTCTCAAGACCCAACATTCAGAGCATACAAGTCAAAACACATGCGGAAGCTTAACATGTCTGAGTACAGACATCTACAAATGAAAAAGGCTGAGAAGCCTGACTATCTACCAGATCCTGCCGAGGGCACAAGATCGTAGCTGAGGTAACAAGCTAAACGTCGAAGTCCATGCAGAACTACTAACGAGACCGAAGTCTTTCTGCAAAAAGATAAAATAGGAAAACGTGAGTACAAATGTACCCAGCAAGACTTACATCAGAACTAACTACATATGCATCATTATAAACAAAGGGGATGGTGGGGTTTAACTGCAGCAAGCCAGCTTTGACTCGGTGGCTATCCTAAACTACGACTGCAAATAACTCTTTTGAGGTGGCGCACACGAGTCCACATATTCACCATATCAATACACCACTATGGATCCGCTCCCGTCTCCCTACGAGAACGCCATCCATAGCACTCACGCTTATCTTGCGTATTTTAGAGTATCGACTTTCAGTTGTCTATGAACTGTTATAGGCAACCCAGAAGTCCTTTACCGCGGACACGGCTATTCGAATAGATGATGTTAACCCTGCAGGGGTGTACTTCTTCATACATGTTTCCACCACTTAGCGTCTGCACACGACATGTGCTCGGCAGACTTCAAGCGAAAGCCGACGTGTGTGTAGACCACGACCTACCTAAACACTCAAGTCTCTAGTCCAGGTTTATCGCCTATTCAGGTTCCATCCACAGGGAGTCCGGCCGAGGTTTCCACATACGGCCCCGAACGATGTGTACAGGGTTCCGTGACACCAAACGGGCGCCCGGTATACCCGGCCACGTGCCTACCGCATCATAGCCCACCCCTTCGGTCAGCGCTGCGCACGGCCTCCAGCATACTACAAACACCAGAAACTACTTGCAACTCCTGGACAGAGGACAAGGGTGATTAAGAAGTCGAGCGGGGTCATATTTCAGGGCCCAATGCATGGTAGTAGATGTTTCATGGATCACAAACACAGAACTTAGTTCCTGAGGATGGCTTCAATGAGACAACCCACCATGTACTCCTACATGGCCTCTCACCGATACCTTTACCAAATCGTGTTCACACACTTAGCTCTCAATAGTAGGACATGTTCACACACCTCCGATTCATCCCTGATGAATCAGACCTGACACAACTTCTAAGCAATAGCAGACACGACAAACAAGCATGAATGAGTAGGCACATCAGGGCTCAAACAACTCCTACTCATGCTAGTGGGTTTCATCTATTTACTGTGGAATGACAGGTCATGCAGAGGATAAAGGGGTTCAGCTACCACAGCAAGTAACAGATGAATCGATGTTGTCCTAATGCAGTAAAAGGGAGTAGGAGCGAGAGAGTGGGATTGTATCGGAATGAACAAGGGGGTTTTGCTTGCCTGGCACTTCTGAAGATGATGTAGCTCTTCATCGGTGTCATTGAACTCGTCGTCGGAACACGTCTATCGAGAGGGGGCAATTACCAGCAACCAGAGAAGAAACACGATCAATGCAATGCACAATATGATGCATGATCATGACATGGCAATATGCTGTGATTTGAACTAATGCAACAGAAAGTCATTTTGATTGAAGTGGAATTCAAAACTAGATCAAATTCCAACTCCAAATATATTATCAAATTTGTCCTAATCATGTTTCATCCTAAACAGTGAGGTTAACTTTCTCAAACATGCATGAAAATGATACAGATGGATAGTTTGCATTTTTCTGATCATTTTTCATATATAATTTATCTCATTTGGAGTTACAGATGAATTTATATGATTTTTAGAAGTTAGCACTATTTTCTGGAATTTCCTGAATAAGAATAAATCCAGAAAAGGATTTACTGCGTCAGCCTGCCGTCAGTGTGATGTCAGCGGTCAACTGACCCGCTCCAGGTCAAACCTGACCAGCGGGGTCTACTAGTCAGTGACGAAGTCCAGCCTAGGTCACAGACAGGTGGGGCCAGTCAATGGCCACGTCATCGAGGTCAACACCGATGCGTGGGGCCACTGTGATTAAATAAAAGTAAACAGAAATTAAGCTGGTGTTAGTTAAGGGCGTGGGGCCCAGTAGTAAGTGAGAGAGGGGGTTAGTTAGCCCCGTCATTAGCAGTTAACGACGTTGCCACGTCGGCCCGCCGGCGTTCAGGAAAGCGCTAGGGGCCGCGGTTTGTCGTGCAGAAAGCATCGGGGAGAAGCCTTTGCTCGGGCGCATCCAATGGGCCAGACAGGGGGTCGCGGGGCAGCCGGAATTTTGCCGGCGACGAGTTTTGGCGGCGGTGCAGCTACGGGTTTACACGGGCGCGGCATGGCGGAGCACGAGCAGCTCAACCAAGGGCATAGACGGCGTCGTGGGGTCACCAGGAGCACGTCTGTGCCACTAGGGCGAGCAAGCGAAGCTCGGGAGCGCGTGGCTCAACGTCCATGGCGGTGGCGGGCTTCGGTCGTTAGTGAACTAGGAGCTACAACGTGAAAACGGGGCAACAAAGAGGGGGGTTCGAGGGAGAGGCTTACGGCGGTTGCAACGGTGCAGACGGCGAGCTCGGGGAAGGTCGGAGCTGTGCAAGGCGGCGAGGTCGATCTCCGGCGGCCGAGGAGGGGAAAAGCATCGGTGGCGGTGTTCGGGGGCGTCTGGTGTTTCCCGACTAGGCGGAGAGGATGAGGGCGTCGAGGCGGAGCTCGCAGACACGTCAGGGAGGCGAGGGGAGCACGGTGGCCGCGTCTACGGCGTGCGGCAGCGACGAGATCCGCTAAGGCGCGAGAGGGAGAGAGAGCGGAGGAGGGGAGAGGCACATGAGAGAGTAGAGAGTGAGGGAGAGGAGCGAGGGACCACGGGGCGTCTCCGTGGCGTCGCTAGAGGGGCACGGGGAGGAAGCAAGAGGTGGCAGGGGCGAGCGCGCGCGCGGGCGACACGCCTCTGCCTACTGGCAGAGGTTGAGGACGACCGCTTCGGCCAGTGGCTGGGCCAGCTGGAGGGGCTGGGCCAGGTGGGCTGCCAGGTAAGTCAGGTGGGTCTCTCTCTCTCTCTTTGTTTATTTGTTTCTGTTTTCTATTTTTTTCTGTAATCTTTGTGGCTTTTCTAAAAATACCTAGACCCTTTCAAAAATCACCAAACTATACATGCCCACTGTATAGAATATATCCAACATGGAACATTTTAGTTTAGGATTATTTGAGCTTTTAAAATATTTACTAGCATTTAAATGCCCAAATTCAAATAACATATGATTTAATTCAGAAATCCAGAATGGCCTAGAAATATGTGCATGACTTTTGGCAGAGGTTTTCACCTTTGACAAAAATCATGAAATTTTCTAAAGGGCATTTGGGATCATTGAAAATATTTTTTTATTGAACCTAGTTGAATTCATTTGGTGCTAGGGCTTGGATCAATCCCCATTTCAAGTTTCATGAAATTTAAACATGATGCATGGATGCAATGCCACTAGTTACAAGCAAACTCTAGGGCTGTGACAAATACATTTGATTTGTGCAATCCAATGAGTGCTGAGGCATGCAGTGAATATCGTTATGCTCTTACTTCACAGATGATTTAAGTAGATTCTTAGTATATTTACTTGATGAAACACAAATCTGAATTATTGAAAGGTTCAAGTAATTTCAGAGTGAAGTTGAAGATCGTCGTGACAAGAGGATAAAATGTCTATGATATGATCATAGAGATAAATATCTGAGTTACGAGTTTGACACACAATTAAGACATTGTGGAAATTGTTTCACAACTAATACCGCCCGGAACACCATAGTGTGATGGTGTGTTCGAACATCGTAACTGCACCCTATTGGATATGGTGCATACCATGATGTTTCTTATCGAATTAACACTATCGTTTATGGGTTAGGCATTAGACACAACCGCATTCACTTTAATAGGGCACCACACAATTCCATTAAGATGACACCGTATGAACTATGGTTTAGAGAAACCTAAGCTGTCATTTCTTATAAAGTTTGGGGCTGCGATGCTTATGTGAAAAAGTTTCACGCTGATAAGCTCAAACCCAAAGCGGATACATGCATCTTCATAGGACACCCAAAAATAGATGGGTATACCTCCTCTCTCAGATCCGGAAGCAAAAGGGTTTTATTTCTAGAATCGGGTCCTTTCTCGAGGAAAAGTTTCTCTCGAAAGAATTGAGTGGGAGGATGGTGGAGACTTGATGAGGTTATTGAACCGTCACTTAAACTAGTGTGTAGAAGGGCACAAGAAGTTGTTCTTGTGGCGCCTACACCAGTTGAAGTGGAAGCTGATGATAGTGATCATGAAACTTGGATCAAGTCACTACCAAACCTCGTAGGTCAACAAGGACGCGTACTGCTTCAGAGTGGTGTGGTAATCCTGTCTTGAAGGTCATGTTGCTAGACAACAATGAACCTACGAGCTATGGATAAGCGACGGTGGGCCTGGATTTCGACGAATGGCTCGAGGCCATAAAATCCTAGAGAGGATCCATGTACGAAAGCAAAGTATAGACTTTGGAAGAACTACTTGATGGTCGTAAGGCTGTTGGGTACAGATGGATTTTAAAAGGAAGACGGACAATGATGGTAAGTATCACTATTAAGAAAGCTCGACTTGTATAAGATGTTTTCCGACAAGTTCAAGGAGTTGACTATGATGAGACTTTCTCACTCGTAGCAATGCTAAGAGTCTGTTGAAATTATATTAGCAGTTCCTGCATTATTTATGAAATCTTACAGATAGGATGTCAAAACATTGTTTCCTCAATGATTTTCTTGAGGAAAGGTTGTATGTGATACAACCAGAAGGTTTTGTCAATCCTAAAAGGTGCTAACAAGTATGCAAATCTCCAGCAATCCTTCTAAGGACTGGAGTAAGCATCTCGGAGTTGGAATATATGCTTTGATGAGATGATCAAAGATTTTGGGTTTATACGAAGTTTATTGGAAACTTGTATTTCCAAAGAAGTGAGTGGGAGCACTATAGCATTTCTGATGAGTATATGTTGTTGACATATTGTTGATTGGAAATGATGTAGAATTTCTGGAAAGCATATAGGGTTATTTGAAAAGTGTTTTTCAATGGAAAACCTAGATTAAGATACTTGAACATTGAGCATCAAGATCTATAGGGATATATCAAAAATCACTTGATAGTACTTTCAAATGAATACGCACCGTGACAAGATTTTGAAGGAGTTCAAAATAGATTGGCAAAGAAGGAGTTCTTGGCTGTGTTATAAGGTCTGAGTATTGAGTAAGACTCAAGACCTGACCACGGCTGAAGAGAGAGAAAGGACGAAGGTCGTCCCCTATGCTTTAGACGTAGGCTCTACAGTATGCTATACTGTGTACTGCACCTGAAGTGTGCCTTGCCATGAGTCAGTCAAGGGGTACAACAGAGATCCAGAAATGGATCACAGGACATCGGTCAAAGTTATCCTTAGTGACTAGTGGACTAAGGAATTTTTCTCGATTATGGAGGTGGTAAAATAGTTCGTCGTAAAGGGTTACGTATATGCAAACTTTGACACTAATCTGGATGACTCTGAATAGTAAACCGGATTCATATAGTAGAACAGTTATTTGGAATAGTTCCAAATAGTACATGGTAGTTGCATCTACGAGATGACATAGAGATTTGTAAAACACACATGGATCTGAAAGGTTCAAAACCATTGACTAATAACCTCTCTCACAAGCGAGATATGATCAAACCCCATGGGTGTTGGATTCGTTACGATCACATAGTGATGTGAACTAGATTATTGACTCTAGTGCAAGTGGGAGACTATTGAAATATGCCCTAGAGGCAATAATAAAATGGTTATTATTATATTTCCTTGTTCATGATAATTGTCTATTGTTCATGCTATAATTGTATTAACTGGAAACCGTAATACATGTGTGAATACATAGACCACAACGTGTCCCTAGTGAGCCTCTAGTTGACTAGCTCGTTGATCAATAGATGGTTATGGTTTCCTGACAATGGACATTGGATGTCATTGATAACGGGATCACATCATTAGGAGAATGATGTGATGGACAAGACCCAATCCTAAGCATATCACAAGATCATGTAGTTCGTTTGCTAAAAGCTTTTCTAATGTCAAGTATCATTTCCTTAGACCATGAGATTGTGCAACTCCCGGATACCGTAGGAATGCTTTGGGTGTGCCAAACGTCACAACATAACTGGGTGGCTATAAAAGTGCACTACGGGTATCTCCGAAAGTGTCTGTTGGGTTGGCGCGAATCGAGACTGGGATTTGTCACTCCGTGTGACGGAGAGGTATCTCTGGGCCCACTCGGTAATGCATCATCATAATGAGCTCATTGTGACTAAGCAGTTAGTCACGGGATCATGCATTACGGAACGAGTAAAGTGACTTGCCAGTAACGAGATTGAACGAGGTATTGGGATACCGACGATCGAATCTCGGGCAAGTAACGTACCGATTGACAAAGGGAATTGTATACGGGATTGCTTGAATCCTTGACATCATGGTTCATCCGATGAGATCATCGTGGAACATGTGGGAGCCAACATGGGTATCCAGATCCCGCTGTTGGTTATCGGCCAGAGAGCTGTCTCGGTCATGTCTGCATGATTCCCGTACCCATAGGGTTTACACACTTAAGGTTCGGTGACGCTAGAGTTGTTATGGGAATTACTGTGCAGTTACCGAATGTTGTTCGGAGTCCCGGATGAGATCTCGGACATCACGAGGAGTTCTGGAATGGTCCGGAGGTAAAGATTTATATATGGGAAGTCCTATTTTGGCCACCGGAAAATGTTCGGGATTTTTCGGTATTGTACCGGGAAGGTTCTAGAAGGTTCCGGAGTGGGGCCCACCTGCATGGGGGGACCCACATGAACGTGGGTAGTGGGGGCAAGGCCCCACACCCCTGGTCAAGGCGCACCAAGTTCCCCCCTTAGAGGGAATAAGATCATATCCCGAAGGGATAAGATCAAGATCCCTAAAAAGGGGGATAACAATCGGTGGGGAAGGAAATGATGGGATTTCTTTCCTCCCATTGCCAACGCCCCAATGGACTTGGAGGGCAAGAAACCAGCCCCCTCCACCCCTATATATAGTGGGGAGGCGCATGGGAGCTTCACCCTTCCCCTGGCGCAGCCCTCTCCCTCCCCAACACCTCCTCCTCCTCCTCCGTAGTGCTTGGCGAAGCTCTGTCGGAGAACTGCAAGCTCCACCACCACGCCGTCGTGCTGCCGGAGCTCTCCCTCAACTTATCCTCTCCCCTTGCTGGATCAAGAAGGAGGAGACGTCCCCGGGCTGTACGTGTGTTGAACGTGGAGGCACCGTTGTTCGGTGCTTAGATCGGATTCGGCCGCGATCTGAATCGCTTAGTGAACGACTCCACCGACCGCGTTTTTGCAACGCTTCCGCATCGCGATCTTCAAGGGTATGAAGATGCACTCCCCTCTCTCTTGTTGCTAGTTACTCCATAGATTGATCTTGGTGATGCGTAGAAAATTTTGAATTTCTGCTACGTTCCCCAACACGATGATGGCCAAGGCGAGGTCAACCAGGGAGTTCAGTTTGTTCTTGGCGCTGCCCCAGATCTTGTAGTGGTCCTGGATGTTGACAAGATTCGGGCATTTCAAGACCGAAACCTTGAGCGCTTTTAGATCGTTGTTGGTGTCCACCGCAGCGAACTTGTAGTCAGAGCTGTTGATAAAACCGTAGAAACGCTTGCAAGGCCTTGTGGCCAGGTGGTAGTGGTAGATGAGGATGTCATGTCGCACACACTGGACGACGACAACCTTCTGATCATGCCCGGCACGACCGATGGTGTATTCGAGGTCGAAGCCGACCACTTGGTACTTGTCCTCGGCGAGGAACTGCTCCATAGTTTGGATGGAGCTCTACACCAACACCGGATCATTCATGTACACCACCGAGAGGTCCTTCCCCCTCATGTGGGTGTCCACTACGTGATGCATGGTGAACTACCCACCCTTGTCGTCGTCGGCCGCTGGGAGCGCCATTGGAGCCACGGGGATCGCCATTGGAAGAGCTGGATGTCCTCTCTGTATGTGTCGTCGTGGAGGTGCTTATTGTGTTGTGTGACGCGAAAGATGAAGGTAAATGGCTGCAGGAATAAATGGGGGCCGGGTGGCCTAGATTCTCGGCGCATCCGCATGGCAGTTTTTGCATCGGGTAACTGCATTGTGGAGTCATGCCCGGCGCAACCGCATGCACACGAACGTGCATGATCATGCACCGGCCCCAAACACTGGCAGCGCGCGTGGAGGGACGAGGGCAGAGCACCCGGAGGGACGCGAGAGGGCAGAGCGCACACGGCGGGACGCGAGCAGAGCGCGCCGCGGCCACCTCAACTGCAAGCAACCACACGCATAGAGCAGTTGAACACGCAGGAAATGCTCGCCTACAAGCCGGCCGACACTTGGGTCGCTGAGTAGAGAGCGGCCGTGTGCTACTACCTCCGTCTTGGTCTATAGTCCCCTTTATATTATGTCCCATACTCTGCCCTCAAATTTAATCAACAAAATGTTAATGCATGTTATTAAAATTATATAATTGGAAACTATGTTCAAATACGAATCCAACTATAATCTTTGGCGACATGCATTCGTATTTTATTAGTTAAATCCTACTTATAAACCAAGACGGGTGTATAGTAGGTAATTCAATCGCAAACATTTTTTTTATTATCCAGAATGGGGTTTTCTGTTGATGTAAGAACCGTTAATATGTTGACCTTGATACGCTGTCAGCTCAGGCAATGAATATGAACTATTTTTTGTTATTATTATTATTATTATTATTATTATTATTATTATTATTATTATTATTATTATTATATCGTAGAGGCAGCACACTCAATTGATCTCACTACAGTATGTGTGAACAAAAATATGTATGCAATCTGGATTGCGAATAGCACACGGTTCGTTGATGAAAGCCGTGTGCCGACAAACCCCGCCCACGATCTGAGTCGTGCATTCTGATGGGCCAGAATCCAAACCCCACAGATCATACGGCTGCACCGTTGGATGCTCCCAGATCGAGCAGCGATCCTCATCCCTTTCGAGAACACATGCAGTTCCGGTTGTAATTCTATTTTTATGCACAAAATGGGGTTTAAACTCAAAAAATGTCTTAAATATAGCTAACAATACCGGAAATGCGCCAGAAAATAAAACCCGTGGTATAATGTTGATTGTGTACCGTGGAAATATTTATGAGGCCAAACAATGAAGTCAACAACCACATGAGTTTGAATTCACACGTCTCCTTTGGGAAACCATGATCCTTCCTGTGAGATGCTCCTGTTTGGAAGGAACGATCGTCAAAACTTGTGTCAAACTTTACCATTTTTTCCACGGGGTCATGATAGCACGCCACAGGCACACATCGATTTTGATGAGATGTCCGGACTCCATCTGAATTTCCTGTAATTAAAATATCAACTAGGCCTACGCCAATGGCCGCACCTCGCGGCCGAAATGTTTGAAACTTCTCCCCGCTTCTCGAACAAATGGATGAAAAATCGCAAAGCGACACACAAATGATCTATACACCTTCTTTGCTAGGCTGGTCGTAATGGTATATCATAGCTAGTATCATGCCAACTAGGAAATTTTGATGAGCTGTCATAGAATTAAATTAAGAAAGAGAGGGTTAAGTATCATATCATGAAACCGTGTGTCATAATAAATGTTATATATGCTACTATGTGTCATGCATGATACTAGTATATGATCGATACTCCCTCCGTCTGGATTTATTAGGCCTAAAGACAACTTCTCTTAGACCAAGACACATAGTAATTTGCTCACATTGATTATTTCATTCCACTCCCAATGCACTCTCTCACATGCATGCAACCAATGAAAAAGCATGCATGAGGTGTATTAATTTTCCAACCATGGCACCAACAACAATGGCTTTCAATGCAACCAATGAAATGGTTGCATGCATGCACCTTTCCAAAGTGGGTCCTTATAAAAAGGGACATGCATGCCGTGTTGCTGAGAGGCCTAATAAACCCGGACGGAGCGAGTACTAGCTAGCTACCTCTATAATGCGCGCATAGTATCATAAGTTAGACTACGTATACCCACAGTGGGAGTAACATAAGTAGTAACATCACACATATCTAGATAAAATAGATGATGTGGCAAGCAATAAATGAAGAAAGAGAGGCATGTGGTAACATAGCTAGTTACTAATTAAGACTAGCCACAGTGCATAGTAACATACCCTATAAACATACACATATCCCTAGTCTATGTTACTACCTTCATAGTGGGTAGTAACATAAGTGTGGTGTCATGCAAAGCTTCATTTATTAGGTTATAGACTCATATAGTGCATTGAGACATGTGATGTTACGGTAACTAGCTAAGTTACTGAACTACCTCTCATTAAATCATTGCCACATAAGCATATTTGCTTAGTTGGACTTCATATTACTGCTGAAGTTACTCCCATTGTGGCTAGTCTAATAGTATAAGTAACATCACACATATCAAGGCAAGATGAGTCTATAGCTTAATAAATGAAGTGTTGCGCATGTTACCACACATATGTTACTCCCCACTATAGAGGTAGTAGCATGCACTACAAAAAAAGACACATCTGTGACATTTTGGGCCGAATGAAATTTTTTTCTATCATACTTATGACACTTCTATGACGATAATTGTGACAAAACCTGGTATCATCATAGATGTGGTGGGCTCCTACTTCTATGACAAAAAATCATGACAGTGAATGGGCTTTTTGTCCTGGGCGGGCCGGAGACATAGCTGCATGAAATTCTTTGGGCCATCTATGATGGAAAAAACCGTGGTAGAAGCGAGGGTGAGGAAAATATCGGGGAGTTCCCAGTTACGGTGGGTGGTCGGGGGCCGAGCGATGCACGTTTCTCTCGTACACGTACGCGCGTGGGTGCGAGGCATTGGGCTCTAACAGAACCCGAAACTGCAGGCTACGCGTTACTGAACCCGAGCGATCGAGCGATTCCTTCGCTACTGCTGCTAACTGAAGCCGATCGATGCTGCCTCTGGATGTACAGTGAGCATTGTTGGGGGAGGGTTTGGATGAACAGTTCCCGGTGGGGGTTGGATGAACAGGACTCCCGTGGTGTTGCTGATGGATGAACATGACCCTGATCGATCGAGCCGGTTGGGCATGGATGAACAGGACCCGGTGGAGGAAAGGTTGAATAGTAGCCGGTGGAGGGCTGGATGAACAGTAGCCCATGGAGGGGTGGTTGAACAGGACCCCGTGGAGAGGGCTGGTTGAACAGTAGCCGGTGGAGGAGAGCACGGTGGAGGCCGGATGAACATGAGCCTGTGGATACAGTCGCAGGTGGAGGCTAGAGGAGGTCGACGGTGGATGAACAGTAGCCCGTGGAGGCTGGAGGAGGTCGACGGTGGAGATGAATAGTATCCTGTGGAGTCCCGTTTTGCGGTACGCCACACCCCTCCCGATGAACAGGACCTCCGTTTCGACCGTAGCACTCCAAGACAAGTCCGTTTCCTCCGTTTTGCAGTACGCCACACCCCTCCCGATTAGCAGGACCCCGTTTCGACCGTAGGAGGTCCAAAAGTAGTTTGTTTCCTCCGTTTTGCGATACGCCAGACCCCTCCCGATGAACATGATCCTGTTTCAACCGTGTCCGGTCGAACAAAAGGCCATTTCCTCCATTCTGCGGTACACCGGGCCTCGTTTCCATCGGCTGTTCCGTCCAAGCCCTCCCGATGAACACGACGACGATGTAGTTTCTCTCTTCCGACCCAGCCATGTACACGAGCCCGAGCCGTACATATGCACGAGTAGGCATTCAAGACCCCAGCCGTATGTACGTACGTGGCCGTATTTACTTTCTTGCACCCTGGCCGATGTACGTACGTGCATATGCTACGTGCGCGCCTCTACTACGACACGTGCACGCCTCTACATCGACCAGTATGTACGTACATGTTCACGACCAGAATGACAACACTACGTATGCTTTGACCAGGTGGGTCCCGACTGTCAGTCACTTCCTTGCGTGCGAAGACGTAGCTGGTGGATCCTAGCAGTCAGGGGGGTGAATCGTTTTTTTGCCTGTAATATGGACGCACCTCCTTGCGTGCGAAGATGTAGCTGGTGGGTCCCAGCAGTCAGGGGGAAATGTTTTTTTTTTGCGAAATACAGTGGCCCGTCTGGTGGGTCCCTGCGGTCAGGTGGAGGAATAATTATTTTGCGCGTAATAAGGAGCCAATTCCTTGCGGCTGCCGTAGACCTAGCTGTCAGCCTCTCCACGTACAGTACTCTTCCGATGGAAGTCGTTCCTTGACCACGTTGACCACGGCGCGCCGAGAGCACCAGGTCGGTGAACAATGGCGAGTCCTAGGAAGGGGACGACATGGAGCCGGGGAAGACGCGACAGTGGATGCCCACGCGGAGAGGAGTACAAGGGTTCACTGGTTCGGTTGTGGTGTGAGGCTGCCGTCGCCACAGAATAACATGGGGTATGGGTGAGTAGAGGGATGGCCTGGCCTGCGGTGGGAGTAGTATGGGGCGGTGAGGCCTCCCCGGCATCACAGCCGGCCAAGGGAGGCAGGAGCACACGGCACGACCGGTGCTGGTTTGGGCGGCTGGAGCAAGAAGACCATAGGTTGAAGAAGCACTACGACCATTGGATGGACATCGTATGGTCACTAGAGCTAGAATTGTTCATATTGACTAAGTTGACAAAGCCCTCCATCCCCGTCAACTTTGTTGGCCCACAAGTCAGCCTCCCACTATGGTGGGTCCCAGCTAGTAGGGGGGTATTCATTTTTTTGTGCGTAATAAGGAGGCACTTCCTTGCGTGTGAAGATATAGCTGGTGGGTCTGACCTGTCAGCCAGGGGAACATTTTCTCGTGAAATACAGAGGCCCTTCCGGTGGGTCCCTGCTGTCAGGTGGAGGAATCATTATTTTGCACGTAATAAGGAGGCATTTCCTTGCGTGCGGCCGTGGACCCAGCTGTCAGCCTCTCCACACACAGTCTACTTCCGATGGTGTCGTTCGTTGACAATGTTGACCACTCCGCGCCAAGCGCATCCAAGGTGGTGGACAATGGCAAGGCCCCGGACATCAACGAGACGGAGATGGGAAGATGCGGGAGTAGAGTCGCAGGCGGAGAGGTGTACGAGGGTTAACAGGTTCTGGTGCGGTGTGGTTTGCCGGTTGGTGGAGAAGAACAAGAGGTGTGGAGGGGTGGAGGGATGGCCTGGCCAACGGTGGAGTAGCGCTTCACAATGAAGCGTGCTAAGCAGAGCTGCTAGCAGCAGGAGGCGGGAGCAGGTGGTCCCGGCAGCGCTGGAGGAAGAAGACGAGAGATTGAAGATGGATGCCAGTCGTTGGATGTAAATCCAACGGCTAATGATGTTAGAATTATTTGTTGACTAAGTTGACAACGACTTGTGTTTGCTTCGACCTATTGGCCCACATTTCAGCCTCCAAAAATGTGGCATGTATTCAACCCATTCTTTCAGAATTTACAATCTTTTTTTGCGGGGTAGAATTTACAGTCAATTTGATCTTTTTTTAAGAATTACAGTCCATTAGCTAGGATGGGTGAACAAATAATGTAGCGTCCATGCGGCCCATTTATTTTTTTCCTAAAAAATTATAGTCCATTTGTACTTTCTCGAAATACATGATTTTGCTGGGTTGACTCTAATTATAATGCTGGGTTGGGCGCAGCAATGTTATCAAAAAATAAACAGGGGCTGAGCATTTAGTTATAAATATATTTAAATAATAAGTGATTTATTATTACATTGGTCCTTAAATCTTACCAAGCTTTTGTACACAATCACCAGGATTTTCGTTGCCAAACAAATCCAGGATTTTATTGTTAAGAAATTATTTTTGTAAGTTAATAAGATGTGGGATATTGTTTTCTTACATATGTAAGTATTTGTTAAATATATGATGACAATAACAATAATATATAATAACTTCAAGGTTGGAAAAAGCGGTAGGCGTAAGCGAGGCGGTTGGCCTTCGCCTAGTGCCTAGGCGGTGCCTAAGCGCCTTAGGCGTGGCGTAGGCAGTAATATAGTTTTACTCGTAGTGTATTTGTGATCATTATATGGGTGTTGATATTAGTTTAGTGCATATAAATAAGTTAATAACCGTCTACTTCCATTGGAATATAGTCGGTTTGGCATATCAGTGCAGTATGTGGCATGATTTCTTGCTTGGGTAGGCAATTCCTTGCTTGTCCTGCCTAGACCTCCATTTATGCCCTAGGCGAGGCGTTTGGCCATTGCCTAGCGCCTAGGCGTGCCTAAGCGCCTCCTAGGAACTGCCTTTTCCAACAGAGAATAACATACAAAATAATTTAAATATATATAATATAGTTAGAAGGGAAACATAAGTTGGACCAGACATTCCTATTCTTATATAAAAAAAGAACAGACATCTGCGTTTTCTTCAAAAAAAATTACATAAATTGGGCTGCCGATGTTTCAGGAAAAATAAAACCTCGGATGGGAGCTCCATAGGCCGGTCAATACATGACGGCCCTCAAGAAAATACAAACCGGCATGTCGTGGGCTGCGCATGTTAAAAAAGAAAGCCTAGACGGGGCACCCCAAAACCTAGCTGATACTTGCTGCCCCACTAATAATAAATGATACCTGCCAGCTCCCCGGATTCATTGTGAATTTATCTCCTATAGTAACTACGTTGAAGCACCTAAAAAATGTAACTATGTTAACAAACCCGTGGGCCCCAACGTTAGTATAGCATTAGGTGGAAGTATTTTTTCGACAAGGCACTTCCTTGTGTACGACCATTAGACCTGGTGGTTCCCGACTGTCTGCCTCTCCACATACAGTCCTCTCCAGATTCCTCTTGTTTGTTCAGCATGTTCACAACGGCAGACAACGGCGCCGCGGCGAGCGCACAAAGGCGCAGGAGGAGATCCGACCACCCGAGGAAGTGCCTTATTAGTAACGAAAGTATTGAACTAGCCTAGTGGCCAAGTGACCCTACCCGACAGTTGTTCCGCCCAGGTTCGATTCCACCTGATGCAGGGAAAATATCTCCAAATTTTTTGCCTCTGCCTTTATTGACATGTGGGTCCCTATTGTCTTCTACGCACACCACGTTCAACACTTGCCAAAACTTCGTCCCTCGTTTTCTTTGTTTTCCGCACACTCGACATTGTGTGGGCATTTTGAAAATAGCATATCTTTTTTACCGTGCATCATATGATGATGTGCCATGCATGAATGTTGATCAGCATGATGTTAACTGGCTGGTAGTTCCATTTTTGACCATGAATAAAACTTCCAACATGATGTTAACACTGTTTGAAAAGGCCGTGTTAATATAAATGCTCTGCCTCTGAAAGTTGCAGTTTCTTGTCTGAAACTGAACTTGCAGTTTCTTGTCTGAAACTGAAACTTGCAGTTTCTTCTCTGAGAATCACATTGTCTGCACTTTTATACTCCTATGAAACTACATTTTTTTAAGTGCTAAAAATAAATCTCTAAAATTCATAAAATACTTCATATGCTCAATACTGCAAATCTAAAATCAAAAGACATTCATATCTGAAAGTACTCTCAAAATACACAACACAAAACACAATTCACAACTTGCAAATACGGACAACCCTAACCTCCTCCTGACAATTCACAACCTGCCTGACTATTGGGCTGGGGGGCATTCCCCTTCTATTCCTCGACGGCAGACAGCCGTCCCGTGAGACGATGTGAATGGCGAGGGAGAGGATGGCGGGGAAGCGTTGTCGGGCCAACTACTTTTCTCCTCTTGTAGTTGGGTTCGGTCAACGAAGACTCCACCGACTCGCTCTGGCACGACACCCTCACAAACAGCACCCTGTAGATGCTCGATCCTTCAATCTCTGGTGGATGCTCCATCTTGGATCGATACTCCAACCACCGCTCCCTCAAGATCGGATTCGGTGAATCTATTTGCTCCATGGCCCAGAGGAGCAGCTCTATGTACTCCCGCGCGACTCCCTCCAAGAGTATCGCCGCCTTTTTGCTCTGCTGCAGATATTTGGCCATGGATGTCGCCGTCGCTGCTAGTTGGTCCTTGTTGTCAAACCAAGACTGTATCTCCAACATCCTAGCTAGCTTCACAGGGTCGTCGTCTGTGATCCCCATGTACCGTTTGTACTCCTCCATTGATCTACTTCTCCACATCACCTTCACTTGCCGGCGGTGGTTTTTGAATGGAAGAGGAGAGGAGCATCGCTGTTTTGGATTAGAACGGGAGATGGGGGGTGGTGGTTTTGAAATGGAAGAGGAGAGGAGCAGCGCTGGATTTAGATTGGATCAGGAGAGGAGCGGCGGTGGTTTAAGAGAAGAAGAGCGGCGCTAGTCTTGGAAGTATTTTTTTTGTTTTGCGTATTTTGGGTCAAAGTTTGACCATGTACTGTATTTGACAAGCAAAATGGGAATGCTTGTCACCAAAAATTGTATCATTTGGTTCGTATCTGAATGTACTTTCAAATTATATTATTTTTGCAACGTATAACATATATTTTATTTGTGAAAATCATGGTCAGTTATGACCCAGAATAAAAGGGAGACTAGTTAATGTTGGGTCGCTTTCTTAATTAAAGGGTAAATTGATTTTGATTTTGATCCAGTCACAGCACACCGGCCCTCTCGTCCAATCCTAAATCGCTGCCGCACGCTCCTCTCCCTCTTCTCCATTGCAAAACCACCTCCTCTCCTCTCCATCATCTCCATTCCAAAGCCATAGTCTCGCCTCTCCCTCTTCTCCATAACCAGACCACCTCCTATCCTCTCCATCATCTCCATTCCAAAACCATCGTCTCGCCTCTCCCTCTTCTCCATTGCAAAACCACCTCCTCTCCTCTCCATCATCTCCATTCCAAAACCACCGTCTCGCCTCTCCATCTTCTCCATTGCAAAACCATCTCCTCTCCTCTCCATCATCTCCATTCCAAAACCACTGTCTCGCCTCTGCCTGTTCTCTATTGCAAGACCATCGTCTCTCCTCCCATCTTCCAAAGCTAGCACCAGACCACTCAAAAGGACATCTATGGAGAGGATGCAGCAGAGAATCAGGCAGATCGCCGGTGGCGACCAAGAAAAGTTAGCCAGGTTGAAGGAGATCCTTACTTGGTTTGACAATGAGTGGGAGATTTCGAGGACGGTGAGGGCCATGTGGCAATGTATGCGAAAGAGCGGGACAACAGCGATGAGGGCGGTGATGTACTCCTCGACAGCAGTCACGCCGCAGTCCTTCTAGTTCATTGAGTATCTCCTCTGGGTGATGGAGCAGACAGATTCACCCAAGGCGAAAGTCATGCGGAGGTGGTGGGCGTACAGGTTGAAGGTCGAGCACCCAGAGGATAACGAATCAATCGAGTACGGTGTGCCGTTCGTGAGGGTGCAGAGCCAGCCGGAGCCATAGGAGTATTCATTCTCCCACCGCAAGAGGAGGCCGGATGGCCTGACGTCGCTTCCTCGCCATTCTCCACGATTCCCTCAACGCTCGCCTCGTTTCAACGGCGGCGGTAGGTTTAAGGTAAGCTTCGCACTAACCTAATCTTCCATCTGCTCATGCTTACAATCAGTGTGACAGCTAATGAAAAGCATGCTTACAATCAGTCTCTGAGTACTACGCCAATCACCCTAAAATAGCTCTAGACCTTTGGGTCAAAGTTGTGACACTGTGTACAAATAAAGAAAAATAGATTGATGCTTCTTTCAGAAAAGAGTACTCCCTAGAAAACTACCAATATAAGCTACTAGTATTTGGTTAGAGGATTTTCTGCCGAGAAAGATCCGTCCACAGAGAGCGCCACACATCCCACTGGTGGTGGTGGATGCCAATGCATGTATGGAGCATGGTTGGTGTCAGTAATTTTTACTTGGCACACCTCGCACTCTGCATATATGCCGGTTCCATCCGTATATTTGTGCAGTTCAACCAAAATGCAGCTGAATAACTAGTTGATGAAACATACACTAATAAATAGAATAAAATATTGCGATAGTATCATAGTATGCCATGCTGCGAGGGAGAGATGGGCCCTGCGACGCCTCATACGGTATGCCTCATACTGGAAATCATCCCAAGTCTCCCTGATACACCTTCTTCCAGTGATGAACATCAATGTACATCGGTAGTACAAGGAGGGGACTTGAGACATTCAAATCTCTATTTTTGTGCAGATCAATCAAAATTAAGCACCCCAGTTTGCAGAAACAATTAAACATTAACAATGGGACTAGTTGATGAAACATACACTAACGAAGATAAGCACTTTCTTTATCTACATTGGAAATGAAATGATAGAGAGGACACCCGCTCTATTTTAACTGTATTATTACTTCATTTTATCAGTGACACTAGGGTTGAGCATGTGGCAAACGAGGTGTACCATGCGTCGCAAGGATGGAGACCGGGGGTGCTTAGACTGGGATGCTAAAGCTGGCTCTTTCAGTCCCTATCTCCCCCTGATGTTTCTGTGGTAGCATTTGGGTTGTAATCCAAATTTGGTTGAGCTGGTGCTGCGTCCCCTACCTTCCTAGCTTATGTGGTGAACTTGTATCCTGCTAGTACTCAGTCCGTTCTAGTAGTAGTTGCATAACTGCCCGTTTACACTGAGATGTTGGGTAATGGTTCTTTATGGTTGGGTTTCTTTAATGAAATCGGAGGGAACCCCCTCTTTCATATGTAAAAAAATAGTGGCACTAGCGGTGCCAAAACATTGCCTCAAATTAATAGTGCCACTAGATTAAGGTGCAAAATAATAACATTACTGCTTTATCATGGCAGTGCCAAAACAGTAGCACAAGAGCAGGATCAACATGCAGGATCTTTGGCAAACGGTTAGACCAAAAAGGAACATACCTCCTGATGGGAACCATATCTGAAGTTAACGCCATCGTAGAAGGGATGACATCGGTCACCAACATGGATGATTCAATTCGTGGGACCTTTTGGTGCAGTTCACCTAAAATGCAGCAATGTCCCATGAGCTAGCAGCTTCTTCTTTTTTTTAAGAAAAGGGCTCCAGAAAACGAAACCCACAGAGCTTCTTCTTCATTAGTTGCAATAAATTTGAGCAACATCAAGGTTGGTTGTGAAGCTCCTGGAATGTTCAACTATAATTTGGATATCATTTGTGCAGTTCAACTAAGATCAAGCGTGAAATGTATATCTCTGTTTGCACAAAAAAGGTGGAAAGGAGGGTGACTAACAAGTGATGAAACATGCATCAAATGAAAAGAAGCATGTTCTTATCTGTATGGTAATCCTACAAGGACAATAGCAATTTGTAAAGCAGCAACATTGCTAGATATTAGTGTGGGCATTAGGATTAACTATGACAACCGTTAAATACGACATTACTTTAATGGGGCCATTGCTTCATTTTACCAGCAACATTACATTAACAGCTGCTATAGAGTTGGTATTTGGGCACGTGGGAGTAGGCGGACCAGGACAGTTGCATTTCTAATGAAAAGAAGCAACTTATCTTAATGGGAAATTTAGCAGTACATGAAAAAAGTGCCATTGATTCATATTACTGGAGGCATTACATTGAAAACAACATTGGTTTAATGTGTCCTTACTTTTAACAAT
Organism: Triticum dicoccoides; assembly: GCF_002162155.2. Lineage (NCBI taxonomy): Eukaryota > Viridiplantae > Streptophyta > Magnoliopsida > Poales > Poaceae > Triticum > Triticum dicoccoides. Next base: position 444,269,743 of record NC_041393.1, on the reverse strand, counting down.
GCGACTGCTACATTTTACCAGTGGCATTACATAAGAGTGGCTCGGGGCAACAAACATCAGAACATGATATCTCGGTTGGTCCCATTTTTGTTCGGTATAGCCACCTTATACTGTGTGAGGCTAGCAAATCTAGTGCTGGACTTACTCTGTTGACTTGTCCCCCAGTCCCCACTTTCTTTCATGTTTCAACAAATAGATTGGGTTTATATTGAGTTTGTACAGCATTTCCCTTTATTTCCCTATTAGACCTAGAGACTAGTTGGATAGTCAGTCTCTGCTACTTTTCGCCCCCATTATTTCCTCTTTCGACCAAGTCCTAGATTCAGGTAACAAATCTTCCCTCACCCCACCCCCTTTCTTCCTTGTTTGAACCAAGTAGTACTAGATTCGAGTGCATGAACTAGTTTTACCTCTTAACAGTAAAAATTTAGGTGGTTTTCGAACAGCCGATCGTTACGAGGGGGCCTGAGAAATAGTAAACGATACAAATGCAGCGACGTCAGGAGCTCGGAAGTAGAGCAAGGCCAATTTTGAAGGAAGTTATACCTGAGGGTCGCCAGGATGTCGCTAGGTGGGCGGCGGGAGTACGAATCTGCCCACACTATGGCAGTGAGGAAGAAGGGGTTGGAGGCCCTCCCTCGCCAGCGGTGCTTGGGAGAGAACGGCATGGCACGCTGATCGAGACGATATGGCAGTGGGTAAGAGCCGTCGCCGAGGACGACCGCATGAACGTTGCACCTTCTCACCTTCCCCGGCGGAGAGGATCCGGTTGGATCTGTGACCAGCATTGAGCACAGAGAGAGAGAGAGAGAGAGAGTGTGGCCACCGCTGTCGTGTTTAAATCTGGATTGGACGAGACAATGTGAAGAGAGCAACACTAGCAAGCAAGCGCGGAGGCTCCTGCCTATATAGTGGAGTACTAGTTTTCTTTTGTCTACGGGAGCCGGCTTGACCTCGTCAATGACTGTCGAGAAGTCTCCATGCACGTGCCCCGGAGGTGCAGTTGTCGTCATTTTGATCTGAAGCACCGGATTATAATACATATAACATGAAAAAATGCCACATGACAAGAAATCATAACCTCACTGCCCAAAGGAGACAACATGAATCCCGACGGACAAACTAGACGAGGATCAAAGCTCAAATTAAACATAAACTTGTAGAAAAGGGGTCCGTTGATAGATGTCCTAATTAACATAGCCGGCCTGACCTAGATGGTAGCCGAGTAGTCTTCGTGCATGTGCCCCCAATGACTAGCCCAACTCAGTTGTCGCTGTTTAACCCTCGCAGTGATCTGAAGCACATGACACCGAATTTTGCGAGATGACAAGAAACCTTTTTTTAGATTTCTCACCAGAACTATAGCCCTGTACAAGACAGCCTGCACGATATGCAGACGATAGCCAATCCAGGCGTGTCTACTGGAGTCTGGTCACATGCATGGATGAACTGATCTTCTGTGTCTTGCAGGGATCGTCCAGGCACCAACATATGTACAACACTTCTCTAGTACTATCACTCGTCTCTCTCTTCTATTAACTCACCCGACTTGCGGGGCTGGGGAGTGTGTATATGGTCGGTTCTCAATTGCGGTCCCACATGTGTGTGCAAACGCAATATCACTCGCGTTCCATTCGGAGAGCGGCGTGCCAGACCAACCGACCGTCTGGGGTGCGACGCAAACGCAACGGGCATGCTGTATACTCCGTACATGTGTACCGCCGTTTTCTTGAGGCTTTGCTCCATGGTGCAATCCATGGATACAAAATTAGTATACTGTACTATTTAAAAGTTGAGGGCGGGGCTTTTCCTGCGCGGTAGGCGGGGCAGTTCCGCCTAGTCGGTTCGACAGAGACACAAGAAGATGAGGGAGTAGGCTACTGCAAATGTAGGACTGTGTGATTCGACAGCGAGTTACTGCTGGATAGGTGGGGCCTAGTGATTTGACTTGCCATTATCATTTTAACTGTGGCGCTACGACCGACGTGAGTCTCCTGATTCCTGACCACCTCCATACAGGTGCCTCTCCCAATGCTTGATAACCCACAAGTGTAGGGGATCGCAACAGCTTTCGAGGGTAGAGTATTCAACCCATATTTATTGATTCGACACAAGGGGAGCCAAAGAATATTCTTAAGTATTAGTAGTTGAGTTGTCAATTCAACCACACATGGATAACCTAGTATCTGCAACAAAGCATTTGGTAGCAAAGGAGTATGATAGTAAAGGTAACAGCGGCAAAAGTAACGGTAGCAGTTTTGTAGTAATTGTAATAGTAGCAACGGTAAAGTAAATAAGCAAAGCACAATAGGTGAAAAGATCGTAGGCATTGGATCAGTGATGCATAACTATGTCAGATGCAATTCATCATGTAGTAGTTATGACATAGGGTGACATAGAACTAACTCTAGTTCATCAGTGTAATGTAGGCATGTATTCCGAATATAGTCATACGTGCTTATGGAAAAGAACTTGCATGACATCTTTTGTCCTACCCTCCCGTGGCAGCGGGGTCCTAATGGAACTAAGGGATATTAAGGCCTCCTTTTAATAGAGAACCGGACCAAAGCATTACCACTTAGTGAATACATGAACTCCTCAAACTACGGTCATCACCGAGAAGTATCCCGATTATTGTCACTTCGGGGTTGTCGGATCATAACACAGAATAGGTGACTATAGACTTGCAAGATAGGATCAAGAACTCACGTATATTCATGAAAACATAATAGGTTCAGATCTGAAATCATGGCACTCGGGTCCTAGTGACAAGCATTAAGCATAGCAAAGTCATAGCAACATCAATCTCAGAACATAGTGGATACTAGGGATCAAACCCTAACAAAACTAACTTGATTACATGGTAAATCTCATCCACCCCATCACCGTCCAGCAAGCCTACGATGGAATTACTCATGCACGGCAGCGAGCATCATGAAATTGTTGATGGAGAGTGGTTGATGATGACGACGGCGACGAATCCCCCTCTCTGGAGCCCCAAACGGACTCCAGATCAGCCCTCCCGAGAGGTTTTAGGGCTTGGCGGCGGCTCCGTATCGTAAAACGCGATGAAACACATAAAACAACATCATGGCAGTTCTACTGAAAATAGCGTCAGTCCGAATTAGTTTCATTCAAATCATGCAAGTTAGAGTCCAAAACAAGGGCAAACGTGTTTGGAAAAGAAGATACGTTGGAGACGTATCAACTCCCCCAAGCTTAAACCTTTGGTTGTCCTCAAGCAGTTCAGTTGATAAACTGAAAGTGATAAAGAAAAACTTTTACAAACTCTGTTTGCTCTTGTTGTTGTAAATATGTAAAGCCATCATTCAAGGTTTCAGCAAAGATTATGAACTAACCATATTCCACAATAACACTCAGGTCTCATGTTTACTCATATAAATGGCATAATCAACTACCGAGAAATAATAATAAAACTCGGATGACAACACTTTCTTAAAACAATCATAATATGATATAACAGGATGGTGTCTCGCTAGCCTTTTCTGAGACTGCAAAACATAAATGCAGAGCACCTTTAAAGATCAAGGACTGACTAAACATTATAATCTATTTATATATTAATAGTAATTGATGAGTATCCAGAAAAAATATAAATAAGCTAGAAATTACCACAAAAATCAGAAACATCTATCCGTTAATTTGGTAGTCCCGTCACTTAAAAGACATAACTAACAGACTAGATCTAATGGCGACCAGTCTTAAAAAAATAACGTACATGCGACATGGGTTGAAAAAGTTAACGTACGTGGGACATGCGCTCATGCCAAACAATACGCCATGAGAAATCAATCTAAAAAAAAACTATCGATCAATCTAAAAAAAGAAACAACCTATCTACATGGACATGGATGGAATATGCATGCATGAGTTTCCCTCAAAAAAAAAATGGATGCATGAGCGGTCAATCTAAAAAAACTAGCATAGGTGAGACATGGGATGATGCCTTGCAATATATATGGATGTATAGTTTTTTTGGAAGAAAAAAAACTGCGTACATGGCCTTTGATATATGCATGCATCACATGCTATACCTTAAATATGGGAACATCAGCTCAATTTTTTATGGGAACATCAGCTTCTCAACATCAGTAATTCGGGTATCCAGAACAAAAAAAAGTTAAATAAGCTAGAAATTATCACAAAATTCAAAAACATCTAGCCGTTAATTTGGTGGACTCGTCATTTAAAAGACATAACTAATAGACTAGATCTAATGACGATCAATCTTAAAAAAGATAACGTACATGTGAGACATGGGCTCTTGCCAAACAATACGCATGCATGAGAGATCAATCTAAAAAATCAAGCTATTGATCAATCTAAAAAATGAAACAAGCTATCTCCGTGTACATGGATGGAACACACATGCATGAGCGGTCAATCTAGAAAACACTAGCGTACGTGGGACATGCGCTGATGCCTTGCAATATACATGGATGTATAGTTTTTTTGGAAGAAAAAAATACCTGCGTACATGGCCCTTCATATATGCATGCATCACATCTATACATTAAATAAGGGAACATCAGCTCCATTTTTTTAAGGGAACATCAGCTTCTCAACGTCAGTAATTTTGACTAGGTACACTTGATTCATTTTTTTTTCAAAAGGGACATTCTGTAATTCAAGTTAAATATATCTCTCAACATCTATCCTTTCATCACAATCATCAAAAATTATTTAAGATAAAATCAATCCTAGAGAATCCGACAAACTTAAGCATGACACCACCAAATAACATATTGTAATAATTTTTAAAATGATTACTAACTATCTTGGAATTAGGAACGCTACAGTTAACTTTTAATGCTGTTTTGTACGTGCTTTTGTGCAGAAGTAGTGTCCACATTAGCTTGGAAGATATATTTTTTTCCTTGAAATTGTGGACATTGTTATAACAAACTTCACTTACTAGATGATGTAAGCCAATAATTGTCCTGCTTCTTGACTTAACTAAATCAAAAGATCATGGAAACAAATATGTAACATCACACTACATATAGTATATAAATGCACTCTAATTTTGTATACTCGATTAGAAAAGGTTACAGTAAAAAACGAAAGAATAGTAATTAATATGTAAATCTTACAAAACATTAGCAAATATTCTTATGCCTATATGAATACAATGAGGTCTATTAAATTTTCCTTTAAAGAAATTATATTATAATGCAACATCATAAAATGATGAACAATTTGATCTAAATATAATATGCACAACACGACGGATCAGATGTCAGGACCCCGACTCAATGTCACATCGATCTAGCCTGTAACACCTCATATCACTTTGCGGCCTCACGCACGGTATTCCCACGGGTGTCGCCTTACCTTTGCCCGGGACCGTTTGCGCCTTTTGGCACACGTATAAGATAGTGTCGCTAGCATCCATATGATAAGGAGCCCGGGCTGACATGGCTAGTCGTAAACCCAAAGTGGCACAGACTTACAGGGACAGGCATCCATGACCCAGCATCGAACGTGTCGGTCATCAGCGAGTGAATCTAGGCTGTAGCACTTGGCTAGCAGAACTTCGGTGAACCAGGCTGTAGCGGGCTAACAGGACTCCGGTATTCATCGCGTGACATTTCCCCGAAGGGACAGACACAGAAACGAAGAAGGACACATGCCGGCCAGGCTAAGTGTTCCGGAGCAGTAGCAAGCTACCATGGCTCGGTGGAAACACTAGGAGACATTTCCCGGTAAGAGAGGCTACCAAGGATAAACAACTAGATAGTCAGATCCCACACACACCAAGCATTTCAATAACATACACACAATATGCCCGATATGTGCAAATACAACATGGCATCACAACATGACTCTACGACTCAAGTATGTATTTATTAGGCTCCGAGGAGCGAGATATTACAAACAGGGGTCTCATGACCCAACATTCAGAGAATACAAATCAAAGCACAAGCGGAAGCTTAACATGTCTGAGTACAGACATCTACAAATGAAAAAGGCTTAGAAGCCTGACTATCTACCAGATCCTGCCGAGGGCACAAGATCGTAGCTGAGGTATCAAGCTAAACATCGAAGTCCACGCGGAACTACTAACGAGACTGAAGTCTCTCTGCAAAAACATAAAATAGGCAAACGTGAGTACAAATGTACCCAGCAAGACTTACATCAGAACTAACTACATATGCATCATTATCAACAAAGGGGATGGTGGGGTTTAACTGCAGCAAGCCAGCTTTGACTCAGTGGCTATCCTAAACTACGACTGCAAGTAACTCTTTTGAGGTGGCGCACACGAGTCCACATATTCACCATATCAATACACCACTATGGATCCGCTCCCGTCTCCCTACGAGAACGCCATCCATAGCACTCACACTTATCTTGCGTATTTTAGAGTATCCACTTTCACTTGTCTATGAACTGTTATAGGCAACCCAGAAGTCCTTTACCGCGGACACGGCTATTCGAATAGATGATGTTAACCCTGCAGGGGTGCACTTCTTCATACACGCTCTCACCACTTACCGCTGTTTACACGACATGTACTCGGCAACCTTCAAGCGGACGGCTTCAATGAGACAACCCACCATGTACTCCTACATGGCCTCTCACCGCTACCTTTACCAAATCGTGTTCACACACTTAGCTCACACACAGTAGGACATGTTCACACACCTCTGATTCATCCCCGATGAATCAGACTTGACTCAACTCTTAGTAGTAGCAGGCATGACAAACAAGCATGAATGAGTAGGCACATCAGGGCTCAAACAACTCCTACTCATGCTAGTGGGTTTCATCTATTTACTGTGGCAATGACAGGTCATGCAGAGGATAAAGGGGTTCAACTACCGCAGCAAGTAACAGTTGAATCGATGTTGTCTTAATGCAGTAAAAGAGAGCAGGAGCGAGAGATTGGGTTTGTATCGGAATGAACAAGGGGGTTTTGCTTGCCTGACACTTCCGAAGATAATATAGCTCTTCATCAGTGTCATCGATCTCGTCGTCGAAACCACGTCTATCGAGAGGGGACAAATACCGGCAACAGAGAAGAAACACAATCAATGCAATGCACAATATGATGTATGATCATGACATGGTAAAATGAGTGTGTTGGGCTAATGCAACTACAACCAGATGGGTTTGAGCTATTTTGAACCAAAGATTCAAAGTTCAAACACATTTGTGATCTTAAATAGTGCTTTATCGTGTTTTGCACTAAACAGCAAGTTAACTTGTTTAAACATGCATGAAACTGATATAGATGGATAGATTGGATTTTTTGATCATTTTTCATATATAAATCATTTCATTTGGAGTTACGGTTGAATTACTATGAATTTTAGAAGTTAGCACTATTTTCTGGAATTTCCTATATAAGAATAAATTCAGAAAAGGATTTACTGCGTCAGCACTGCGTCACTGTGACATCAGCAGTCAACGGGCGCGGTCCAGGTCAACCCTGACCAGTGGGACCCACTGGTCAGTGGTTAGTTAACTAACTAAATTTCGTTAGCGTTAAACTATTGCTAATCCTGGTTTAGTTAGTGGCCTAGGGCCCACACGTCAGTGACCCAGGGGGTCAACCTGGGCCCACCGAGTCAACGGTCAGTGGTCAAACTTGCCGGCGTCTAGCCGCCGGCGAGTCCAGACGCGGCGGAGCGGCGCGGGATTCGCTTACAGGGCGCCGTTTGGCGCGCGGAGCACAGCTACGGGATGCGGACGCTCGTCCGCAACCAACCATGGTGGTGGCGCGGCCGGGGAGTGGCCGGAGAAGCGCCGACGATGAGCTCGGCGGCGGCCGAAGCTCGGTCGAGCTCGGGCTCATTGCTGCAGTGGCCTAGGTGGGGCGGCGCTAGCAGCTACGGCTCCTACGCGATGCGGGGAGTGCAATGGGCTCAAGCCCGGGACCATATGGTCACCGGAGCACCACCGGCGACGAGCGCAGGCGGCGGCGTGTGCGGGTGAACGCGGTGCAGTCGCTATGATGCACGGGGAAAGAAAAGAAGAGGATGGGGGAGGTTAGTGGCTCACAGCGGTCACGTAGAGACGCTCGGTGGGCTCGGGGAAGGGTTGGTGACGGCGTGCGGTCACCGGCGATCTCGGCATGCCGAGGTTGAAGAAGACGGCGTTGGCAGCGTTCTATGGCTTCTGGCGTCGCACGGCTCGGTGAGGAGGAACAGGAGGTCAGGGCGGAGCACGGGAACACGTCGGAGAGGCGTGGGGAAGGCGGTGGCCACGGCTGCGGCGGTCGGCGGCGGCGAGCGCGCTCGGCTGTGGTGGGGAACGGCAAGAGAGGAGCGAAGAGGGGAAAGTGCGGTGTCCAGGGGTCGAGGGGAGGCCGGGGAGGCGGTTCAGGCGCCGCGGTGGCGTGGGACGCAGGCAGGCAGGGAGGTGGCGCGTCGCCACGGCGCGCGCGTGCGCTGTCTCCCTCCTCTGCCTACTGGCAGAGGTAGAGGATGACTGGCATGGCCTTGGTGGGCTAGGCCACCAGCTGGGCCAGCTAGGTGGGCTGCCACGTAGGTCCAGGTGAGTTCTCTCTCTCTCTCTCTCTCCTCTATTTTCCGTTTTCTATTATTTCTGTAACTGTAGGGCTTTATTAAAAATACTTAGGCATCTTTAAAAATACTGAAAATAATCAGGGGCTCTATTTAGATTATTTCCAACAGCCCACACTTATTTTCAGAATTATTTGGGCATTTAGAATATTTTATAGCATTTAAATGCCCAAATGCAAATAGAGTATGATTTAATTCAGAGCCCAATATGTCCTACAAAAATATAAACCATTTTTGGTAGATGCTTCCACTTCAAACCAGAAATGTTGAACATTTTTAGAGGGCATTTCGAGTTCAATGAAAAAGATTTTATTTTGACCCTAGTTGAATTCATTTGGTGCTAGGGCTTAAACAATCCCCATTTCAAGTTTCTTTAAATTTAAACATGATGCATGGATGACAAAAGCAAAGACAAGCAAGGCCTGAACTGGGGATGTGACAACTCACCCCCCACTAAACAAGAATCTCGTCCCGAGATTCAAGCGTAGGGTAAGATGAAAGGGGAGCGCAACTAACACAATCTTCACGATCCAGGTTGCACTTCAAATGAACGTTGATTCGATAACCATCATTGTCTCGATGTCTTGCTCTGAGAACTACATGCCACATGACAACAAGTAGAAAGGGAGAATTTTAGAAGAATCGATTTTCCTGAGATTCGGGCAACTTAGGATCATATTAATGATCACAAGATCAATTCACGTAATGAGACATAGAAACATCTCTGGAGCTGAGAGGCAAAACATGCATCAGGAGGGACGGAGGAAGCAATTTGACGAGGGTTTCAAGTAGCGAGGATAAACTGCCATGATTCCATAACGGGGCACCTTAGGGAAGGTGGCTCGTAGAATCATCCCTTAAGTAGCAAAAAGAATTACCTTTGATTCAAAGATCACTGAGGCTCTTTATACCAGCTTAAGGAAAATCACAATCGATCATTTGAAGGAGTCCGAAAGAAAGACATTCTCGGGCCAGAATGGATGATGTGGACTACCTTGTTGAAGATAACACAAGGAATGATTTTAGTAGCTGGGGAGAAGCTCAGCAGTAGAGAGTAAATCCACTGTTGGAATGGTTATAGCATAACCGAGGAAATTGAGAGCAATCCCAGTTAGTGCCGATGATAACACCTAGCGTTTGTGAGTGCTCTCAAGAACTTGAGCATTTCCATAATCATCAAGGTTTTACCAACATCCATGTCAAGGGTGCTGACAACACAACATACTACCATGATGAATAGCGATGGGCGATGCAGATGCAACGGAAGATAACACTTTCTCCGATTTCATCATAGCGAGGCCAAGGAAACAAAATCTAGATGATCGACCGAGAGACATTTAGCACTCCGCTTCTAATGTTCTCCTTGATGTACTGGTTACTACGGTCATGCTTAAAGCATCAACATAGCCATCAAGTAGTGGTCGGACTTCGGAATACAAAGGATCCATAAGAACAACTTCTAGAGTAAATCCTATGTAATCCTTATGGGGAGGTGGCCAACTTCTTCAATCAAGATACTACAATAATAGGTCTTCCGGCGGGGTCTGTTGGCCACGACATCCACCTTACCGGTTATCACGAGACCAATATTATAGTTCTTGGGAAATGTTCCAACCATCACATCTGCCTGAGATTCAGATCTGGTTGGTGTCAGAATAGTTCAGACTCGTCGAGTCTAGAGAGAAAAATGAAAGTTTGCAACACAAATTGACGAGATAACGTTGCGAGATTCTCGGGGAATGAACTACAGTAGTAAGCTCCAAAACATGAGCTAGTTCTGCTACAAACATGTGAACACGTTGTCCCAGACAAGCATGGCCACATAGTAGTCTTATAATTAAACACTTACCGAGTTCAGGTGGGGAACCATCAACAAGGATATCGAAGTCCTTGCATAAGTCTTGCTCTTAAGAAGGAACTTCTTCTCCTTGAACAATTCAATCAGTGGCTTGGTGTGCTAGGAATACAAATAGAATGAAGGTTGCAAGTCTTCTAACCACAGAATACTTCGCACGTATGCATGACTGATTTGGGATGATTCCAAAGGAAGCAACATCGACTTTCTTGAATCCACAACGGCAACTTGCATCAAATGCACATGAACTAGAGGAAGTCACTTCTTACATCCGAGCATATGCTTCATGAGCTGGTATGAGCAAATGCTTTAAAAAGTTTCCAACACTAGCTTAATGTTCAATAATATTATGGAGAAGACAAGGATGTTGTCGATGGGCTCAACAACAATTCATCCAGACTCCCATGGAGATGGAATTCCATAACTATGTGAACAAGGTGGTAGTATTGGTCAGACCCAAAAGATATAATGGTGTATGCTCGAGGAAAATCCACGAGTAAGACAACATTACGAACATCGTTGGTTCTGATTTGATTTAAGGATAACCCATACTCAAATCAAAGACTGGATAAGACCATAGTTCCAACAATTGATCACAAGGATCAATCGATGAAGATATCATCTTTCTTCAACACACACACAAAAACATCCCTTTGGGTTGAGCTAAGTCGGACAAGCTTTTATCTTCCAACTCTCCAAGTTGTTGTTTAGCTTAACCAACTACCTCAGGGGTATCCAACACGAATTCTTGGAGAAAGGGTGGTTTACATGAAACCAACTTGATCATGGGCTCAACATAATAGTCGGGTGACGACCTGGTGATACTTTCAGGAAGATATTCGGAAAATCACGAACCACTAATATGTTACTAAGCTCGAGAACAATCTTGCTTTTCAGGCAAGACGATATGATCAAATGAGCGAGGGATTGGCAAAATCCAAACTCAACGACCGAAGAGTGCACCGGAAATAGGGACTAGGTAGCACAATCAACCTTAGGGTGACGATTCAATAATCAACACGCTAAGAATGAGGTTATCGTCCATTTAACTACCAAGCAACGGAGTTGCTAGCAGTATTGATTTCACACACCACGATTCACTTGTCGGCATTCCGGTTACAATAACACAGAAACCGAGGAATGAACAATGATGGCAAGAAGTATTATTGCATCAAGAATTCATAAGAGCTGGCGCAATTCTCATGACAGTCTTAATATAAAGATGGTAATACTCCAAGGTAGAACAAAGCAAAAGCTAGATTAGCAATTTGATCTGCGGAGTACAACTGCTTTGACCCAATCCTAGAAATGGACAAGGTACTGGAGTTTGTTTCTCCTAGTCACTCCGAATAGAATGGCTTGACGGACCACAGAAGTAAAAGGCATCGATGAACACGAATGCACGACTACTCCTGACTATCAATCGATAGACGAAGGTCAGGATACAACTAAAGGGGGACAACTCAAAGGAACATATGATTTTCTGAGTTGTGGATGCATAGATTAGTATGTCGAACCAAGTTCAACAAATTTCTTTCGGATAATCCATGCAGAAAGGTAGAACTGGCAGAGTCACAATATAAAATGGAGAACTCATCACGAGCACTCCTGTTGTGATCTTTTGATCCAACAAACTTCTGCCATAAGCGGTTCATAGTATTTGGAAGAAGGAAATACCACGGACCACGAGGAATAATGCAAAGGTTACTAATATCCTAAAGGAACGAGCAAAGACTATCAACATGAGATAAGTAGGGTGAGTCTCGGGTTCAAAACCCAGGAATAGAATGACTACTAACTAAATAGCATCACAGGATGCTTTCGAGAATGTTGGCCAGAATGATCACACTGGGAACACATAACATGGCTAAATTACCAGGTGACTCCCTAAAACACCTAGGGTCATAATAATAGCTCCAACATATATGTCAAGGCAATCAATTACCTCAATGCACCGGTTAGTGTGCTTATTCTGACCATAAAGGACATCGGGAACGGAAAGAAAGGATTTGCAAATGCATCAGACTATTTAGAAACCTGGGATGACTCGGACAACATAACGGCTGTAAATGCTCAAAAAGTTTTGGAGACATACTACAAAAATGGTGGCATAGCCACTCAGAAGCACAATATCAAGGTTTCAAGATCAACAGTTAACATACGGAAGTAATAGGAACTGAAACGAGGCTTAAGTCCAACAATCTTACAAGTCTACAGATTAGTAACACGTGATCCTGATAGAAAGAGGAGATAGCCTAGTTCCTTAACCCCGTAGGAAAGATAGGATGACTCAGATCAGAAGGTCATAGGGTAAAGGAGTAAAAAGAGCCTTACATTCCCTCCCACAATCAATTCCCTTACATAACTAAAGCATTTCTAGACACAACTTCGACCAGTTTGGCTTGGTAATCCTACATGCAGTCAGGCTCTGATACCAAAGCTGTCAGGACCCCGACTCAATGTCACATCGATCTAGCCTGTAACACCTCATATCACTTTGCGGCCTCACGCACGGTATTCCCACGGGTGTCGCCTTACCTTTGCCCGGGACCATTTGCGCCTTTTGGCACACGTATAAGATAGTGTCGCTAGCATCCATATGATAAGGAGCCCGGGCTGACATGGCTAGTCGTAAACCCAAAGTGGCACAGACTTACAGGGACATGCATCCATGACCCAGCATCGAACGTGTCGGTCATCAGCGAGTGAATCCAGGCTGTAGCACTGGGCTAGCAGGACTCCGGTGAACCGGGCTGTAGCGGGCTAACAGGACTCCGGTATTCATCGCGTGACATTTCCCCGAAGGGCAGACACAGGAACGAAGAAGGACACATGCCGGCCAGCCTAAGTGTTCCGGAGCAGTAGCAAGCTACCATGGCTCGGTGGAAACACTAGGAGACATTTCCCGGTAAGAGAGGCTACCAAGGATAAACAACTAGATAGTCAGATCCCATACATACCAAGCATTTCAATAACATACACACAATATGCCCGATATGTGCAAATACAACATGGCATCACAACATGACTCTACGACTCAAGTATGTATTTATTAGGCTCCGAGGAGCGAGATATTACAAACAGGGGTCTCATGACCCAACATTCAGAGCATACAAATCAAAGCACAAGCGGAAGCTTAACATGTCTGAGTACAGACATCTACAAATGAAAAAGGCTTAGAAGCCTGACTATCTACCAGATCCTGCCGAGGGCACAAGATCGTAGCTGAGGTATCAAGCTAAACGTCGAAGTCCACGCGGAACTACTAACGAGACTGAAGTCTCTCTGCAAAAATATAAAATAGGCAAACGTGAGTACAAATGTACCCAGCAAGACTTACATCAGAACTAACTACATATGCATCATTATCAACAAAGGGGATGGTGGGGTTTAACTGCAGCAAGCCAGCTTTGACTCAGTGGCTATCCTAAAGTACGACTACAAGTAACTCTTTTGAGGTGGCACACACGAGTCCACATATTCACCATATCAATACACCACTATGGATCCGCTCCCGTCTCCCTACGAGAACGCCATCCATAGCACTCACACTTATCTTGCGTATTTTAGAGTATCCACTTTCACTTGTCTATGAACTGTTATAGGCAACCCAGAAGTCCTTTACCGCGGACACGGCTATTCGAATAGATGATGTTAACCCTGCAGGGGTGTACTTCTTCATACACGCTCTCACCACTTATCGCTGTTTACACGACATGTACTCGGCAACCTTCAAGCGAAAGCCCAACGTGGGTGTCGGCCACGACCTACCTAAACACCTAAGTCTCTAGTCCAGGTTCATCGCCTATTCAGGTTCCATCCGCAGGGAGTCCGGCCGAGGTTTCCACATATGGCCCCGAACGATGTGAACAGGGTTCCGAGACACCTAACGAGTGCCCGGTGTACCCGGCCACGTACCTACCGCATCACAGCCCACCCCACGGTCAGCGCTGTCCACGGCCTCCAGTAGGCTACAAACACCAGAAACTACTTGTAACTCCTGGACAGAAAACTAGGGTGAATAAGAAGCCGAGAGGGTCCATTGGTTTCGGGCCCAATGCATGGTAGTAACTGTATCATGGATCACAAACACAGAACTCAGTTCCTGAGGACGGCTGCAATGAGACAACCCACCATGTACTCCTACATGGCCTCTCACCGCTACCTTTACCAAATCGTGTTCACACACTTAGCTCGCACACAGTAGGACATGTTCACACACCTCTAATTCATCCTCGATGAATCAGACCTGACTCAACTCTAAGCAATAGCAGGCATGACAAACAAGCATGAATGAGTAGGCACATCAGGGCTCAAGCAACTCCTACTCATGCTAGTGGGTTTCATCTATTTACTGTGGCAATGACATGTCATGCAGAGGATAAAGGGGTTCAACTACCGTAGCAAGTAACAGTTGAATCGATGTTGTCTTAATGCAGTAAAAGAGAGCAGGAGCGAGAGAGTGGGTTTGTATCGGAATGAACAAGGGGGTTTTGCTTGCCTGACACTTCCGAAGATAATATAGCTCTTCATCAGTGTCATCGATCTCATCGTCGAAACCATGTCTATCGAGAGGGGACAAATACCGGCAACAGAGAAGAAACACAATCAATGCAATGCACAATATGATGTATGATCATGACATGGTAAAATGAGTGTGTTGGGCTAATGCAACTACAACCAGATGGGTTTGAGCTATTTTGAACCAAAGATTCAAAGTTCAAACACATTTGTGATCTTAAATAGTGCTTTATCATGTTTTGCACTAAACAGCAAGTTAACTTGTTTAAACATGCATGAAACTGGTACAGATGGATAGATTGGATTTTTTTTGATCATTTTTCATATATAAATCATTTCATTTGGAGTTACGGTTGAATTACTATGAATTTTAGAAGTTAGCACTATTTTCTGGAATTTCCTATATAAGAATAAATTCAGAAAAGGATTTACTGCGTCAGCACTGCGTCACTGTGACATCAGCAGTCAACGGGCGCGGTCCAGGTCAACCCTGACCAGTGGGACCCACTGGTCAGTGGTTAGTTAACTAACTAAATTTAGTTAGCGTTAAACTATTGCTTATCCTGGTTTAGTTAGTGGCCTGGGGCCCACACGTCAGTGACCCAGGGGGTCAACCTGGGCCCACCGAGTCAACGGTCAGTGGTCAAACTTGCCGGCGTCTAGCCGCCGGCGAGTCCAGACGCGGCGGAGCGGCGTGGGATTCGCCTACAGGGCGCCGTTTGGCGCGCGAAGCACAGCTACGGGATGCGGACGCTCGTCCGCATCCAACCATGGTGGTGGCACGGCCGGGGAGTGGTCAGAGAAGCGCCGGCGATGAGCTCGGCCGCGGCCGAAGCTCGATCGAGCTCGGGCTCGTTGCTGCAGTGGCCTAGGTGGGGCGGCGCTAGCAGCTATGGCTCCTACGCGATGCGTGGAGTGCAATGGGCTCAAGCTCGGGACCATATGGTCACCGGAGCACCACCGACGATGAGCGCGGGTGGCGGCGTGTGCGGGTGAACGCGGTGCAGTCGCTATGATGCACGAGGAAAGAAAAGAAGAGGATGGGGGAGGTTAGTGGCTCACAGCGGTCACGTAGAGACGCTCGGTGGGCTCGGGGAAGGGTTGGTGACGGCGTGCGGTCACCGGCGATCTCGGCGGACCGAGGTTGAAGAATACGGCGTTGGCAGCATTCTAGGGCTTCCGGCGTCGCACGGCTCGGTGAGGAGGAATAGGAGGTCAGGGCAGAGCACGGGAACACGTCGGAGAGGCGTGGGGAAGGCGGTGGCCACGGCTGCGGCGGTCGGTGGTGGCGAGCGCGCTCGGCTGTGGTGGGGAACGGCGAGAGAGGAGCGAAGAGGGGAAAGTGCGGTGTCCAGGGGTCGAGGGGAGGCCGGGGAGGCGGTTCAGGCGCCGCGGTGGCGTGGGATGCAGGCAGGCAGGGAGGTGGCATGTCGCCACGGCGCGCGCGTGCGCTGTCTCCCTTCTCTGCCTACTGGCAGAGGTAGAGGATGACTGGCATGGCCTTGGTGGGCTAGGCCACCAGCTAGGCCAGCTAGGTGGGCTGCCAGGTAGGTCCAGGTGAGTTCTCTCTCTCTCTCCTCTATTTTCTATTTTCTGTTTTCTATTATTTCTGTAACTGTAGGGCTTTATTAAAAATACTTAGGCATCTTTAAAAATCCTGAAAATAATCAGGGGCTCTATTTAGATTATTTCCAACAGCCCACACTTATTTTCAGAATTATTTGGGCATTTAGAATTTTTTATAGCATTTAAATGCCCAAATGCAAATAGAGTAGGATTTAATTCAGAGCCCAATACGTCCTGCAAAAATATAAACCATTTTTGGTAGATGCTTCCACCTCAAACCAGAAATGTTGAACATTTTTAGAGGGCATTTTGAGTTCAATGAAAAAGATTTTATTTTGACCCTAGTTGAATTCATTTGGGCTAGGGCTTAAACAATCCCCATTTCAAGTTTCTTTAAATTTAAACATGATGCATGGATGATAAAGCAAAGACAAGCAAGGCCTGAACTGGGGTTGTGACATCAGAACAAATACAATGACTAAGTCATGCATAACTAGAAGGTAAATGACAAACGCACGACATATCTATTTTTATATGTAAAAAAATAAAATAGGTAAGACAAACTATGTGCGCCAAAGTCATATAATTGTAAATGTCAACACATTTGGTTTCACAGTTTCTTTAGACATATCAAATAATAAGATCTCATTATTAATTTTTTTTAATTCCAGCCCGCGCATCGAGCGGGCCACTTTGCTAGTTCATGGTAAAAGAGATCCAGTCAAGTCATACCAAATATAAACTAACAATAATGCATACAAATGACAGTGTGCTCTCCAGCGGGTGCTTTTTAATAAGAAGGTGATGACTCAACATAAAAGTAAATAGATAGGCCCTTCGCAGAGGGAAGCAGGGATTTGTAGAGGTGCCAGAGCTCGATTTTAAAATAGAGATGAATAACATTTTGAGCAGCATGCTTTCACTGTCAACGCAACAACTATGAGATGACGATATCTTCCATACTACATGCATTATAGGCGGTTCTTAAACAGAATGGTAAAGTTTATACTCCCCCACCACCAACAAACATCAATCCATGGCTTGCTCGAAAGAACGAGTGCCTCCAACTAACAACAATCCTGGGGGAGTTTTGTTTAATTATTTTGGTTTGCTTTGATCTTTTTTTTTCACGGGACTGGGCATCCCGGTTACCAGCCATTTTCTTGTGAATGAGGAGCGGAGTCCACTCCTCTTGAGAATAACCCACCTAGCATGGAAGATACAAACAACCCTAGTTGAAACATGAGCTGCTCGAGCATACAAAACAAAATTTTATTTGAAAATTTGGAGTTTGTCACATACAAATTTACTTGGAACGGCAGGTAGATACCGCATATAGGAAGGTATGGTGGACTCATATGGAATAACTTTAGGGTTTATGGAGTTTGGATGCAGAAGCAGTATTCCCGCTTAGTACTAGTGAAGGCTAGCAGAAAACTGGGAAGCGACCAACTGAGAGAGCGATAACAGTCATGAACATGCATTAAAATTAATTTACACTAGGTGCAAGCATGAGTAGGATATAATCCACCATGAACATAAATATCGTGAAGGCTATGTTGATTTTTGTTTCAACTACATGCGTGAACATGTGCCAAGTCGAGTCACTCAATTCATTCAAAGGAGGATACCATATCATTATACGACATCACAATCATTTTAATAGCATGTTGTCACGCAAGGTAAACCATTATAACTCATAGCTAATTAAGGATGGCATAAGCAACCATAATCTCTAAATGTCATTGCAAATATGTCTACTTCATAATAGGCTGAATCAGGAACGATGAACTCATCATATTTACAAAAACAAGAGAGGTCGAGTTCATACCAGCTTTTCTCATCTCAATCAGTCCATCATATATCGTCATCATTGCCTTTCACTTGCACGACCGAACGGTGTGTATAATAATAATAGTGCACATGCATTGGACTAAGCTGGAATCTGCAAGCATTCATTTCAAGAGAGAAGACAAAGTAATATGGGTCTAAATTAAATCAACAATCATGCATGTGAGAACCACTAATTTCATTATGGTCTTCTCCTCTAGACCCTCAAAGGAAAGAAAAGAAATAAAACTATTTACACGGAAGAGCTCCCAACAAGTAAAAGAAGAACGAGAAATCTTTTTGGGTTTTCTTTTTAATTACTACTACTACAATATGGGAATTAAACAAACTATTTTTTTGGGTTTTTCTTTAGAGTTTATCAAACACACAAGAAGAAAGCTAGAAAAAGGAAATTTAACTAGCATGGGTAATATAATGAAAGAGTATGAGCACCGACCACTAGAATAGTGTGTGAACATGAATGTAAAGTCGGTGGGAAATACGTATTCCCCCAAGCTTAGGCTTTTGGCCTAAGTTGGTCTATGGCCAAGGGTAGCCTGGCTGATATCCGTAATTGTAGCTGGGGTCGTACTGAGATACAACAGCCATTGCCTCCTCGGCTGCTCTCAAGAAATTATCACATGTCCACTCACAAAGCCTTACTTTCGCGACGCGAGGAAGATTATACTACGCCAGAAATTAGTCTTGATAACCCACAAGTGTAGGGGATCGCAATAGCTTTCGAGGGTAGAGTATTCAACCCAAATTTATTGATTCGACACAAGGGGAGCCAAAGAATATTCTTAAGTATTAGCAGTTGAGTTGTCAATTCAACCACACCTGGATAACTTAGTATCTGCGGCAAAGTATTTAGTAGCAAAGGAGTGTGATAGTAATGGTAACACCGGCAAAAGTAACGGTAGCAGTTTTGTAGTAATTGTAACAGTAGCAACGGTAAAGTAAATAAGCAAAGCACAATAGGTGAAAAGCTCGTAGGCATTGGATCAGTGATGGATAATTATGTTGGATGCAATTCATCATGTAATAGTTATAACATAGGGTGACACAGAACTAGCTCCAGTTCATCAATGTAATGTAGGCATGTATTCCGAATATAGTCATACGTGCTTATGGAAAAGAACTTGCATGACATCTTTTGTCCTACCCTCCCGTGGTAGCGGGGTCCTAATGGAAACTAAGGGATATTAAGGCCTCCTTTTAATAGAGAACCGGACCAAAGTATTAGCACTTAGTGAATACATGAACTCCTCAAACTACGTCATCACAGAGAAGTATCCCGATTATTGTCATTTCGGGGTTGTCGGATCATAACACATAATAGGTGACTATAGACTTGCAAGATAGGATCAAGAACTCACATATATTCATGAAAACATAATAGGTTTAGATCTGAAATCATGGCACCCGGGCCCTAGTGACAAGCATTAAGCATAGCAAAGTCATAAGAACATCAATCTCAGAACATAGTGGATACTAGGGATCAAACCCTAACAAAACTAACTTGATTACATGGTAAATCTCATCCAACCCATCACCGTCCAGCAAGCCTACGATGGAGTTACTCACGCACGGCGGTGAGCATTATGAAATTTGTGATGGAGGATGGTTGATGATGACGACGGCGACGAATCCCCCTCTCCGGAGCCCCAAACGGACTCCAGATCAGCCCTCTCGAGAGGTTTTAGGGCTTGGCGGCAGCTCTGTATCATAAAACACGACGAAACTTCCTCTCTGATTTTTTTCTCCATGAAACGGAATATATTGAGTTGGAGTTGAGGTCGGTGGAGCATCAGGGGGCCCACGAGATAGGGGAGCGCGCCCAGGGGGAGGGGGCGCGCCCCCCACCCTTGTGGATAGGGTGTGGGCCCCCTTGCCTTCATCTTTTGCCAGTATTTTTTATATTTTCCAAAAGTTATCTCCATGGATTTTCAGGTTATTCCGAGAACTTTTGTTTTCTCCACAATAAACAACACCATGGCAGTTCTGCTAAAAACAGCGTCAGTCCGGGTTAGTTTCATTCGAATCATGCAAGTTAGAGTCCAAAACAAGGGCAAAAGTGTTTGGAAAAGTAGATACCTTGGAGACGTATCAATGCTCCACCATGTAGAGGCTGGCTCTTGCATGAGAGCCCACTCCTCCACTTTTTCCTTGCCTCTTTCCTCCACATATGCAAAAATGCCATGTAAAGCGGGCTTATAGCCCACTATTGTACTTTCTTTCTCGTACAGGTGCTAAGACTGCCACATAGGCATAAAGTCTGAGGTGACAAGTTAATTAAGAAGAGGGAGACTAGTTTCGTGACCCAAGGAAGAAATGGTGCTAAGCGCGTGTACCTAGGTGAAAAGACAATTTTGAGTCTATACCTAATTAAATGAAGCAAACTTAGCAACAAAAAATAAGCACCTATGCATTGGGGACTTGATTGCTAAGCCTTTCAATGCCTTGGCACCTCATCTAAGCACCATTTCATTGGAAGAGGTCACTCCTTGGCAAATGCAATAAATACTATGAAGAAAGAGATAGACAGAAGTAAAAAAAACTCTTATAGCCAAACTTATAGCTAACCTTGTTGTAGTACGAGTGACTAAGTGATGACTATGTATGACATGCCAACATCAGATAGCCTAACGCACCGTGTTAAATCTCCAAGGGAGCGACCACGCGAGCGAGGCAACGGTCATGGTAGGCGTGATCATGATACGGGCTGCTGGCAGCCCTTGGATCTGAGATCGAACGGTCGCATGCTAAGTTGCTGAAAATTTGCAGAATAACCCTCCAGGATAGGATATTCCCCCATAGGTCTAGAATCACGCCATGCAACCGTTAGATCTCAGATCCAAGGGCTCTCAGAAGCCCGTATCATGGGAGAATGGAAAGCTTCGTATCACCTATAATTTTCCCGACGCTTGACATGACATCAAAAGCCATTTAATTGGGCGTCGAGTAGACATGACATCTAATTGGGCCCCATAGTACTGTGCATGAATCCATTTATCCACCAGGCAAGCCACTACCCTGTCGTTCGCACGCCCCACTCAGCATTTTTATAATCGAAAAACCGCTGGCAGTTCGCTCCTACTCGTCCCCGGACGTCCTTTAACATTACAACAGTTCGCTCCTAGTCGTCCCGTCCTTTAACATTATGAAAATTCCACTAATCCTAACCCTCCTCCCAAATCTATGGCATCCCAAATCTCCATGATCGGCGGTGAGTACAAGGTTAGAACCATCACAGGCGATGAGTTCGACATCATCTACACCCGTTCTTCCACGACGGTGAAAGGATGCCTTGCTCGCTTCAGACGCATGTTCGAAAACTAAAATGATGAGTGGGTCGCTGGGCTGGATGTTGAGTACACCACAGTCCTGGGAACAGAGAAGAATCTATAGGAGGAAGAGAAGAAGAAGCCTGCCATGATCCTGGTTTGTGTGCATGAGTTATGCTTGGTCTACCACATATACCATGCCGACGTTGAGTGCCAGGATTTTAAGAACTTCCTCAAGGACGGCCTAGTCAAATTCATTACTGTAGACTTTACAAACCATAGAAAAGTCCTGGGTCGGATAGGCCTCATTGTAGGCAACCCCTTCAACCTCTAGAAGAATGGGCTGCTACCCTCCCATGATCAGCCTTCAATGTTGTCCCTGGCAGGAGCCATGGTTCATCGTTCGTACGGTAAAATGAAGAAACCTCTGCACATGTTTCATCGTCATGCATGGCAGTGGAATGTACTAGATATAGGCCACATCCAGTACGCTGCAATGGATGGCTACCTTTGTTTCAGTATCTACAAGGGTTGGATGAAGAGCAAGAGCCAAGTGTGTGGTTCAAGCAAAGAAGTATCTGCCAAGAGGAAAAGGGACAAGGACGAAGTTGAGGACGTGGACGAGGACTCCGAGTAAGGTGGCAGTGTCGTTGCTCATGGTGGTTCTAATGCAGTGTCTACCGGATTAGTTTCTTCTTTTAAATTCAGGTGTGCTTAGTTTAATTTGAGGGGTGTGTTGTGCTGAGCCCCCAGTAGAACTATGTTATGTTTGTTCTCAGTATATTTCTCACATTTCATCTTTTAGTTGGTATAGTACTACCACTTGTTTCTTCACATTATATACGTACAATATATATGGCCAACATCATATAGCCAGCAGTTTAGTTATCAAAGAATTTCAGGGTGCTTAGTTTTGTCAAAGAATTCCAAGGTGCTTAGTTTTATTTGAGGAGTGTGTTGTGCTGGACACCATTATTGTGACTCAAATCTCTTTTGCCATGTTATATTGACATAGAGGATAATTGGTTTGATGCCAAAAGTTGGCATGCCAAATTTTGGCTAGAGATTGGTTGTTTGCCAACTTTTGTTACCAATCCCACAAAAGTATCCAAATGTTGGCAACTTTTGGTTTTACCAAATGTTGGCTTGCCAAATATTGGTAGCAAACCAATTATGCTTATAAATATTGATGGACCAACATGCCAGCTCTCCCTCTATCTCACTACTGTAAAATAAAGTGTGGGGCCTACTTGATCCCAACATCGTTCTTATTTTCCTATAAAATTATTCACTTGGTTACTCCCGACAAGCAGGGCCACACTTATCATTGTGAGAATCGGCTTATTTTTTCATGTAACATGATCAACGGGTTTGACGTGAAAATAACAATGTCTAATGGCATTTTTGAGCAAACATCTAACTTAACGATGGCATTTTTGAGATATCTGATTGCATTTTTGAGTAGGTATCTCACGGATCGATGTCATTTTTGAGTAGTTGTACCTTCTAATGGCAAAACTGAGTAGTGATACACAACTAGTGGCATAAATAATAAGAACCCAAGAATTACATAGGTATGCTAATTTCTTTATTTCTTTAATAGTACTTGGCGATGAGCGCTCTCTATATGTACCACCTTTTTTCTTTAACTTCATCTTGTTAGTTTTGCTCCATGGCGCAATCCATCGATACTACTCTGTACAAAAGTGTACATATTTTAAAAGGCTAGAGGGTGGGGCAGTCTAGCTTGGTCGGTTTCACGAGAGGCGAGGGCCTTTGTGATTTGATGGCTCATTACTGCTGGAAGGCAGGGCCTTGTGATTTGACTGCTCATATATATGATTTGACAGCAGTCGGGTGCTCGATGTGGAGCTACGCCAACTCCTCCTTCTGTTCCATGACGAGGGCCTGTAGCATCTTCATCGAGGAACTACTATTCTCATGTAGCTTCTTCTAGCCGGCGTTCTTCTCCTTCAGCAGGTCGAGCTCGTGTTAGAGCTTTGCCTTGTCCTCCTGAAGTTGCAGGATTTTGCTGGTCACCTTCTTCTCCGAGGCAATGCTCTTCTTCAGCAGCATTACCAAGCCGGTGGTCAACTCCCCCTGCTTATTGAGCTCAGCGGGCATGTCGTCGAGGCTCTTCTTCAGCAGCTCCACCAAGCCGTGGATGAACTCCTTCTGCTTATTGAGGTGCTTATTGAGCTGATCGGGCATGCCATCAAGGGATAACGACTCTAGCGCTGCTAGCTCGGCATGTTCGCCTCCGCGACTAGGGTGCTCCTCGGAGCCATCGCCTGCCTGTGAGAGATCTTTCAATGTCTCTATGTGTCGGCGAGCCCTCTCTTTTTTTCCGCAGCCTTGGTTGCCACTCCCTTGTTACGAGTAGTTCTCAACCTAGATCTCTGCACACCGGCCATGGCAAGGACGAATGAAGAAGAAGGACTTATGAGGAGGAAAGGTAGAGTAATTTTTGGTTATGTAGTTCCCCTTTTTATAACCTAAGTACTAGCACTAGTACTAATACCTGCATAGTGGGAACACGTTCAGGTTTGGTACGTACTAGTAGGTGTGAGCAGGCTTGCACTTAAGTGTAGCACTAGTACTTTCGAATGTGATGGGAACAAGGTAAAGATTAATTGATGGTTTTGGTTTCAAGGCCCGAAACGGCTCCCTATGAGTTTAGTGGAACATAAATTTCAAGTAGACTACATTGCTCAAATGCGTAAATATTATGTTACTGTCAAAAATTGGCACAAAATACGAAGGAGACCAATGGAAGTAGTACTAGCTACCCATGATTTAACCACACGCATGCGTGCAGTCGAGTACTGATGTCCTTCTCCCGCCCTCACGTCCACTCAATTTGCATGCGCTGTATTAATTGACCATCAATGAAGTGAAGGACTTTACACACTTCAAATTATCACATGGGGTGGATCTTGGTACAAAATTGCATCCACACATGTACCCACGTGTGCGTGCGAGGGAATGTGTGCATGTGTGGCGTGCTTGCACATCTTCGCTTCGTGCATGTACCGGTAGTGTGGCTCAAAGAGGACGAGTACATTCTTCTGGAACTAGCAGCACATCATTGTGATCAATCCACACAAGGAGTTCACGACAACGCCTCCACATGTGCCATGTGGCTTCATGAACTGTAAGAGAGACACTGTGTAGCATGCCATTGGAATTCTAATTTATGTGTTTTGCACATACTCGAAGTATTAGTAAGGTACACATGAATTGCACGCATCGGATTTGGTAACCAAATTATAAATAAATACCACACTATATCACGTAAGCTCTAAGTCATATATCCTTGTTGTAGACGTTCTTTAATTCTTATAGTTCATCTCATTGAAAATCAATTAGTTTTTATAAAAAAGCTAGGGCCTCTTTGATTCTTAGGATTTCCAAAACACGGGAATAGGGAAAACATGGGATTATAGTGGAATGTCGTCTTGAATCCTACAGGATTGTACGAGTGTTTGATTGTGCATAGAAAAAATGCATAATTCTTTCAAAGAGCTTTGAGTGGATGGGATGTTTCCTATGAAATCTAGTGCAAATGAATCATATGGAAAAATTCCTATGGTTTACAATCCTACGAATCAAACAACCAAGATAGGAAAAATTCCGAAGGATTAGAATCCTCCAAAATTCCTTTGAGAATCCTTTGAATCAAAGAAGCCCTTAATCTATTTTATGATTCATGGAATTGTGCGTTGTAAAGCATAAAGTAAAAACAAATAATGGCAATTCAACTAGAAAAAAGTTTGGGCAGTTATGATACGGAAGATTCTAGAACAAAGGAGAACCACTGTTGTTTTGAGGTTTGTGCATTATGCTTAGGTTCAACCATGGAGTCTGCTAGATTGTACATGTGGCAAAATCCGATGGGGTGCTAGAAGATGGTGCGAGGGGCCAAGTGGAGGGAGACTATGAAGGAGTGCACAAGTGCGAGATCGATATTTAGAGAGAGGGGGCGAGAACGTGCGTTGTTGCATGCAATGGCGGAGCCATGAAAAATAAATGAGCTAGGGGGCCAAGCATTGCTAATCCTTTACGAGGAGGGCCAATTCATCAACTTAAACCATTTTACCAGCAATTGTCTAATGATCACATTCATATTAGCCTCTATATATAGTGATGTTAGGGGGGCTGTCGGATTTCAGGTTCCAGCAGACCCTTGATGTTCGAACTCTGGGGTGCGCGCGAAGATCTCTCCTCTACCAACCCGCGTCTCGTCGCCTCGCAAAGGATCTAGGCTACACGATGAACAACACAAGGGACGCAAGGTTTATACTGGTTCAGGCCACCATTGCGGTGTAATACCCTACTCCAGTGTGTGGTGTGGTGGATTGCCTCTGGGGCTGATGATGAATAGTACAAGGGAAGAACAGCCTCGCGAGGGATGTTCTTGTGGAGGTGTTGTCTCTAGGGAAGGATTGGATCCGAGGATGTTCTCGATGCCTCTATACTATGGTGGCTAGACCTATATATAGAGTGAGAGGCCCTGGTCCTCTTCCCGAATATTGAGTGGGAAGGGCGCCAACAATTGGCCATTTTAAAGGGGAACATCCAGTACACTTATCCTGACTAAAGTTGGTCCTCGCCTGCTAAAGACTCTGACAATGACGCCGTCTTGGGCTCCACAGTGACCTCCATCCTGCCGTTCTGCTGGTCTTGGTCTCGTTGCACCGAAATGGTAGCCTTTGCCTGATACCTTGGCCTGTGCTTGCCCCCTTTGCACCAAAGGGGAAACAAGGACACGGTGCAGGCCAGCGCCCGCCTGGCTTCGGTCGTCATGGCTTGCATCACGGGCACCTCGCGAGTTACCCCTGCCTTGATCTCTCCACCTCCTCGCGAGCCTTCCTGACGAGGTTGCGCCTGAGGAAGCCGCTTGTCGTCCACCCCGCGAGGCTTGGCCCCTCGCGAAGGTCTTGAACTTGAGTTGACGAAGATGGGCCGTACTGGGCCACTCCTTGAGCCACGCTGCAGGCTGCAGGCAGGCCAGTCTGGGGACCCCCGTTCCCAGAGCGCGGACAGTAGCCCCCGGGCCGAAGGCGCGCCAGGACTTGGCTTAGCAGAGAAGCGAAGGGGCAAGTGCGAAGCGCCGCGGGCCCCAATAGCCTGCTGCCTTGGGCGCCGCGTGGCAGTTGATTGGATGTGGGCGTCTCGGTTTCCCCACGCCCCTCATTATGCGCCCGGCTAGGCGGACCCGCGGTTGCACACAGTCATTCCCTTTTCGACATCCGTGCACTCCTCGTCCTTCCTTTCTCCCCGAGCTTCAACCTCCGCCTCCAATCCAACTCAAACTCCCCCCCTTCCATCGCCATGGCGCTAACGAAGAAGGGAAAGGGGAAGAAGCCCGCACCTTCCCCCCGCCTACCTCCGGCAGCGGCTCCTGCCGTCGATCGGTCAATCATACTCAACCCTGAAGCCTTGGACAAGGTCAGCTCTACCCTTGCCTCCATCTTCAATGAGTGTGGGAGAATGACGGTCAGGCCCGCATCTCACTCCTCCTTCGACAGGGTCGTCACCGAGGTTCGATTCTTCGCTGATGCCCTGTGGGCGGGTCTGGTTCCCCCCTTTTCTGCCTTCTTCAATGCGGTGCTCTCCCATTATCATATCCACATGATGCATCTGGGTCCCGAATCCATTACTCTCCTTGCTGTTTTTGCCTTTGTGTGCGAGGCCATGGTGGGCATTCCACCTTCCGTTGCCCTCCTGCGCCATTTCTTCTCTCTGCGCTTGATCGACCCCACTCAATGCTCGGGGTGCGTGAGCTTCCTCGCCTTGCCGGAGACGGCTGCCCTAGGGATTGACTTCAGCCTTTCTCCTCCTTCGTCCGGGTTCCGATAGCGGTGGCTGTAAGTGGACGTCAGAGTGCCCAGCCCCCTGCTCTCGCACCCAACCTCGCCCACTGTCCCCAACTCAGGCTGGGGTCATGAGGTGCTCATGAGCCCCCGGCTCGCGTTCGTCTGGCATCACTTCCGGAGTTTGAGGGCACTCGATGTGAAGGCGTCCATGGTGGTGAAGGAGTTCCTTCAACGCTGCATTGCTCCTCTCCAGCGCCATTCCCGCCGGATGTGGGCCTTCGCAGGGCATGAAGACCGCATGAGGCTCCATGAAGAAGACCTAGCGCCAGAAGCGCTGAGGACAGTGCTCCTGGTCCTGACTGGCGATCCTTCCCTAGGCAGCCTTCGGCACGGGGCTGCCCTCCTGTACCTTTGCTCGGGTAAGGCCGACTTTGTGAAGCAGATGCCCAGCTTCGATGAATGGGGGCTGCACCTAGTCGGCCTCACAGGGCCCTGCGAGAACCCAGTTGTCGTGGTTGCCCTTCCGGTCGCCCACGGTGGTCCTGCCCCAGATGAGGGAGCGGGGAGGCTAGGACCGCCGGGAGCAGAGGGTGCTGTTGTCGAGATGCTGACGCCGCGCGGAGCCCCAGAGGTGGCATCTCCTGAAGCCCGCCCCAGAGAAACGGCAGGCATGGAGTTGCGACCTGCGGCTCCTGAGGCCGAGGCTCCCGAGGCCCCGGCCGTCCTTCACGAGGCGGCACCTGGCGGTGTGTCCTAGGCCGATGCCTCCGACGCTGTTCATCTTGACGCCTCCTCCGCGCAACAGACCGTCCCTTGCGCCGAGCGCCTGGGCCGGTTCTGCGTAGACATCGAGGCCCTTCGCAAGTGTAACGCCCCCGTTTCGATGCGCCAGGTGTCTTCCAGTTATTCGCCGTAGTTGCCATGTCATTTGCTTGCGTGTTGCATTTTGCCATGTCATCATCTGCATTTCATATCATGTCGTCATGCGCATTTCATTTTGCATACGTGTTCGTCTCATGCGTCTGAGCATTTTCCCCGTTGTCCGTTTTGCGATCCGGCACTCCTATGTCCTCCGGCGTCCCCTTCTTCTCTCGTTGTGAGTGGGTGTTAAACATTCTCGGAATGGACCGAGGTTTGCCAAGTGGCCTTGGTATAGCACCGGTAGACCGCCTATCAAGTTTCGTGCCATTTGGAGTCCGTTTGATACTCCAACGGTTAACCGGGTAACCACAAAAGCCTCTTTATGTTGCAGCCCAACACCCTTCCAAAGTGGCCCAAAACCCAGCAAACTCCCCACCATGCTCTCGGTCGTTCGATCACGATCACGTGGCCGAAAACCGCTCCTCATTTGGATTCTCCTAGCTCCCTCTACCTATAAATATGTGGCCTCCCCCGAAATTCTCGCAGTCCAAACCCTAGCCCGCTCCCCTCGCGCCGCCGGAAAAAAACCTCCCTCGCCGCCGGACATGTCCGCCGCCCCCTCGTCCAATCGCTGGCTGCCACATCATCCCGCCGACCCTCTCTCTCCTCCCTCCACCGCGCGGCCCGCGGGACCGAGATCGGGCCCGCGCGAGCCCGGATCCGTCGCCGCCCACGCCCGCCTCGCCGGCACTCCGGCGGAACCTCGCCGGAGCCCGACCTCGTTCGCCGCCCCTCGCCGGATTTCTCCGCCCGCCGCCGCCCGCGCGAAGCCCCGCCGCCATTCTTCCTCGCCGGCGTCGCCCGCTCGCCCCGCCTCTTCTTCGCACCGACATCGTCGCCATGCCGCACCTCGCCGCCGCCCTGTAGCGCCACCGGCGCCGCCCCTCGCCGCTTCGTCCGCCCCGACCCGGAGCTCCCTCGACCCGCCGCCACCGGATCCAGAGGCCCTGCGCCCGGATCTCTCCATCCCCGCCGTCCCCCGGTCGCCCCACCTCTGGAGCGCCGTCCCTCGCCCTCGCCGGCGCGCCGCCGCCCTCGCCATGACTCGGGACGAGCTGGGAGCTCGTCCCACTCGCCTTCCCCGCGTGGGCCCAGTGCGCCCGGCCCAGCCCAGCTGCTCCCTCCGGCCCGCCTCGTCCTCCACCAGCCTGGGCCGAAGCCCATGGTGAGCTACCCCTCTAAATCCCGCCCCGGGCGACGTATAGTTACTATGCGCTCATCTGTTTTTTTTTCTGAAAAATCGCCCAAGTCCCTGAGAATTTTGACATTATCATGCTATGTTCATCATGCTGTATCTCTGCATACGTAGCTCCGTTTCGTGCGTGTAATATGTCAAATTGTTCACCTCAACGAGTACATCATTTAATTCCATTGCATCGTGTTCATTTGGGGTCATCTTGATGCCCGAAATGCTGTTCGAAGAGTGCATGTTGATGTTAACCCGCTGAAACTGTTATTACTTGCTCATTTGTCATTTTTGCCATGATTGATGTGTGCATCCTATGAGTATGAGCTCTACATGTGTTTTGATCTATGCCATGCCATCTTTCTAGAGGTGCAATCCATGTATTTTTGTGACTTGTGTAGTGAGTGCATTGATCTTGTTAAGTAGGGTACTTGCTGTTGCTGCTTTGCTAGACAGATTCTGTTATATTTTGTTGCTATGTAAACATGCTTCTACTAGTCATTTCGTGCATTATTCTGGAGATGTTCACTAAGGATGTTTTGGACATATGGTTATGATCTATCCATTCATGCCCCTGGTTGCATTTATAGCCTGCTGTAGCTTGTTGTTATCTTGCTCCAAACTTGCTAAAAAATGTTGTTGTCAGCCTGTTAACATCATGTTCAATGTTTCCATGATTGTTTGCTAGTGATCCATGCACCCTATGACCTTTCTCTTGCCATGCTTAGCTTCATAAACATGTCTTCTTACTGTTGGTTGCCTTTCCATGCCATGTATTGCTCTGTGGTGAGTGGTTCAAGCTCACAAACATGCCTACTTATCGTTGTTCCTGCCATGTATGAACCTGTCATATAACATGCCATGTTTACATGGGTGCCATCATATTTTCTCTGTCTTTTTGGCTCATGGTCAGTAAGTCACTGTTGTTCTATGCATTTAGTAGTATCATTCCATGCCTTTGTCTGCCATGATATGTTCCTGTAACATGTTGTTTGATAGCTCCAAACATTGCAACCTGATGTTATTTCTGCTAAAGTCTAAAACTGTTATTATTTGCAATCTTACCATGTGTGTTTGAGCTTGTTCTAGTGATTTCTGGAGATAGCTCAGTGTTCATGTTTTGTTATGCTTTACCAGTACTTCATGACCATGCCTTTTGTTATTTCATTGGGATAATGTAGCATATTGTTTTGATGCTTGCAAGATGCCTAGTTGCAGTTTTGGACAGATTGTTGCTATGACTTGTATAGTGTGTGTGTGTGTGTTGAACCGTTGCTCCGTTTTGAGTGTGCTCTATATGAAACTTGCTTGTTTTTGCATGTAGCTTCATATTATCATGTTGCATCCTTGTTTTGGTGTGTTTGCTTGATGTTTGTATGCATTTTGCATCAATGCCATGTTTAACTTGATTTCCTCATATCTTCTAGGCCGTAGCTCCGAACCTAATGAACTTTATATGTAAGTTGACTAGAATCTCATGTAGATCATCTTGGTGCTCTTTAACTTGCTGTTTAACAACTTGAACATAAGGTTTATTCAGTTCTGGACCAATTTCGAAATATGCATATGAGGACTTACCGGAATTGTTATATGTTGTTCCCGGCCTCATTTAAACTTGCCTTGATGTGTTGTTCTTGTTTGCATCATCTCTTGCCATGAGTAGCTTCATGTAGCTTTGTCATGCATCATGCTTGTTGTGCATCATGTCTTGTTCATGTGTGGTGTGTTTACTATGTTGTGTGCTTCTTCTCGATAGTTTCCTTTTTCGTTGCGATCGTGAGGATTCGTTCGTCTACGCTTGGTTCGTCTTCGTGGCTTCATCTTCATGGACTCGTTCTTCTTCCTAGCGGGATTTCAGGCAAGATGACCGCTACCCTGGATCTCACTACTATCATTGCTATGCTAGTTGCTTCGTTCTATCGCTATGCTGCGTTACCTATCTGTTGCTCATCAAGTCTCCCCAAATTGCCATGAACCTCTAACCTTTAACACCATTCCTAGCAAACCATTGATTGGCTATGTTACCGCTTTGCTCAGCCCCTCTTATAGCGTTGTTAGCTGCAGGTGAAGTTGAAGATTTCTCCATGGTGGACAAGGTTATGTTGGGATATCACAATATCTCTTATATTATTAATGCATCTATATATTTGGTAAAGGGTGGAAGGCTCGGCCTTATGCTTGGTGTTTTGTTCCACTCTTGCCGCCCTAGTTTTCGTCATACCGGTGTTATGTTCCTGGATTTTGCGTTCCTTATGCGGTTGGGTGATTTATGGGACCCCCCTGACAGTTCGCATTGAATAAAACTCCTCAAGCAAGGCCCAACCTTGGTTTTACCATTTGCCTCACCACCACCTACTTTTGCCTTGGGAGTAATTAACCCAAGGGTCATCTTTATTTTAGCCCCCCCGGGCCAATGCTTGTCTAAGTGTTGGTCCAAACCGAGTGATGTTCGGCGCCCCCTGGGCAACCAGGGTCTATGCCAACCCGTCGTCTTGCTCATCCGGTGTGCCCTGAGAACGAGATATGTGCAGCTCCTATCGGGATTGTCGGCGCATCGGGCGGCTTTGCTGGTCTTGTTTTACCATTGTCGAAATGTCTTGTAAACTGGGATTCCGAGACTGATCGGGTCTTCCTGGGAGAAGGTCTATTCCTTCGTTGATCGCGAGAGCTTGTCATGGGCTAAGTTGGGACACCCCTGCAGGGTTTAAACTTTCGAGAGCCGTGCCCGCGGTTATGTGGCAGATGGGAATTTGTTAATGGCCGGTTGTAGATAACTTGACACCAGATCCGAATTAAAACGCATCAACCGCGTGTGTAGCCGTGATGGTCTCTTCTCAGCGGAGTCCGGGAAGTGAACACGGTCGCTGTGTTATGATTGACGTAAGTAGGAGTTCAGGATCACTTCTTGATCATTGCTAGCTTCACGACCGTTCCGCTTGTTTCTCTTCTCGCTCTCATTTGCGTATGTTAGCCACCATACTTGCTTAGTCGCCGCTGCAACCTCACCACTTTACCCCTTCCTTTCCCTTTAAGTTTTGCTAGTCTTGATACCCATGGTAATGGGATTGCTGAGTCCTCGTGGCTCACAGATTACTACAACAACAGTTGCAAGTACAGGTTTATCCGATGATCATGACGCGAGAGCGATGTTTGCTTGTTTGGAGTTCTTCTTCTACTTCTCCTTCGATCAGGGGATAGGTTCCAGGTCGGCAGCCTGGGCTAGCAGGGTGGATGTCATTTGAGCTTCTGTTTGTGTATCATCCGTAGTCGGATGTTGATCTCTTGTATGATGATATTGTATTCGTGTGGCATTGTGTGCCTTATGTATGTATCCCCATCTATTATGTAATGTTGATGTAATGATATCGACCTTGCAAAAGCGTCTTCAAGATGCGCTTCTATCCTTGGTGGGACCTTCGAGTTCCTTTAGGATAGGGTTGCATCTTGGGCGTGACAAGTTGGTATCAGAGCCTCGACCGACCTTAGGAGCCCCCTTGATTGATCGTGTAGTTTGGCCGTTGTTGTGTCTAGAAGAAAACTGTTTTCGGAGTCTAGTTATATCGGAGAGTAGGAATTCTTTTTACTCCTCTGCCCCTTTGTCGCTCTGGTGAGGAATCTTGACGTAGGTGTTTTGAATTACTCCTCTTCCCGTTCAAATTTTTCTTTAGGATCACGTGGTTAGTTTCGTGAGTTGTCCATCCTCTTTCATCTGGTGCATTTCTCGTCAAGTTGACTCGAGTCTCTTCTTCTTCGCCAAGTTCAATCCTCAGTTGTCTTTGTTTTTTCTCACCCGCCCACCCTTCTTCCTCTCGGAACCGGAGTCCGTAATCGAGTACCCATTCTACTTGTGCAAAGTCTTTGCCTTCTTTCTTCAATGTTTTCAAACGGTGTTTTCTCTTCAAGTTATTCATAGGTTTTTCCCCTTTCAGTTGCCTGTGTCTTCCCGCCCTCCCACCCTTTTCTTCCCGGCGATTGCGTCTCTTTCAAACATCTATTTCATCCATGTGGAACCTCTTCAGTCCTTCATCAATTATTTCAACCGGCGAATTCTCTTTTGTTTGGCATTCTTCATCTCTTTTCTTCTCCGGTGGACTTAATTCAAGTATTCGGTGTTGATCATATTCTTTCCCTTAGCTCAAGTATTTCCCTTTGATCATTCGTCTCTCGCCATATAATCATCCCAGAGTTCGGAAGATATCTCAGGAGATTCGTCTGTGTTCCAATTAATTCGAGGTTGTCACCTCATTCAAATCCTTCAATCATTCTGGTGCATCATCTATCTCTTCAACAATCCTTTCCAACGGTGTTATCTCTTAAGTGGGCCCTAACCCACAGGTCTTTTCCCAGGATCTTACCTGACACTTCTAATTCCCCGGAGTTATTCTCAATTCTTTTCAAGTGTGACATAAGAATGAATTCCATCAGTCACATGCCTTCTCCAAGATCGCTTTCAAATTCTTTTCATGGTTGGCTCAACCTCTTTGCTTTTCATTCTCCCGGAGTATCTCAGTAATTTCGGTGGTGTTTTTTGTCGTCATTCTCAGCTTTGAAGATCGAAGAAGAGTTTTTCCTCTAAATCTTGCCCGTTCTCTCAAAGATTCGTGGTGCTAGTTTCATGCTATCGTCTCGAATTATTCCGTTTGTAAGATATTCTTTCTTACCCATCCGGAGTATTTCAGGAGTTGATTTCTGTTTCTTTTCACCGGAGGCCATCGTCCCAGAAGAATTCTTTGTCCTCACATTTCAGCTACCATTATCCCATTATCCGGGTGCTTCGTTCAAGTGTTCTTTAATCAGCTCATGATCTCTTTGTTCTTTTGCATCTAAATTCCCCTCGAGCATATTGGTTCTTCTGATTCTTCCCGGTGATTCATTCTCTTTTCAGCGGTCATTTTCGAATTCTTACGGTGGCTCGTTCAAGATAATTTTCCTTGTTTATCATATTAATCCATTCGTTCTTTTCAATCCTACCGGTGGTTCATGAAGACCTTCTCAAGTTTGCGATATGTCACTTCTCAACCCCTTTTCAAGAAGAATAAGTAGTATGCAAATCCATTGCTTGCCACCAATTTAATTTGATGAAGGATAAGCATACAATAAATCTTATTCTTATTTCATCCAAGCGAGTAATCCCTTCTTCCGGAGTTTGTTCTTGATGAATAAACTCTAGTTCTAAGTGTTTTCATATTTTCTTTTCCGGAGTTCAAAATTTCCTCGGCCATCTCGTCGGAAGCCCCATCTAAATCATCGCAGGGCCTTAATCTTATTCTTTCCATCCTTGAATTCTATCTCATCATTCTTTTGTTACCGGAGTTCTTCATGGTGGTTCTTCATGATTTAATTCATTCTTCAAGAGTTTATCAAGTATCATTCCATCCTCTCTAGTTCGTGTCATATTCTTTCCTTGTTTCATCCGGAGTGTTGCCTAAATCCTTTCAGACTTATTCGTTTCTTTTCTCATTCTAACCACTCCGGTTAGAACGAGTGGTTTCATAGTCTATCTGATTCTGTGAGCTTTCGATTCTCGTCATCCTCGTCGTTCCTCTCTTCTTCTCGTGTGCTCGCGATTCCTTGCTTCTTCTCTTGAGTTCTTGTTTCACCTCATCACTTTTTCCCTTCCGTCTCGGTCCTAAGATCTCGGGACGAGATCTCTTGTTAGTGGAGGAGTGTTGTAACGCCCCGGTTTCGATGCGCCAGGTGTCTGCCAGTTATTCGCCATAGTTGCCATGTCATTTGCTTGCGTGTTGCATTTTGCCATGTCATCATCTGCATTTCATATCATGTCGTCATGCGCATTTCATTTTGCATACGTGTTCGTCTCATGCGTCCGAGCATTTTCCCCGTCGTCCGTTTTGCGATCCGGCACTCCTATGTCCTCCGGCGTCCCCTTCTTCTCTTGTTGTGAGTGGGTGTTAAACATTCTCGGAATGGACCGAGGTTTGCCAAGCGGCCTCGGTATAGCACCGGTAGACCGCCTGTCAAGTTTCGTGCCATTTGGAGTCCGTTTGATATTCCAACGGTTAACTGGGTAACCGCAAAAGCCTCTTTATATTGCAGCCCAACACCCTTCCAAAGTGGCCCAAAACCCAGCAAACTCCCCTCCATGCTCTCGGTCGTTCGATCATGATCGCATGGCCGAAAACCGCTCCTCATTTGGACTCTCCTAGCTCCCTCTACCTATAAATATGTGGCCTCCCCCGAAATTCTCGCAGTCCAAACCCTAGCCCGCTCCCCTCGCGCCGCCGGACAAAAACCTCCCACGCCACCGGACATGTCACCGCCCCCTCATCCAATCGCTGGCCGCCACATCATCCCACCGGACCTCTCTCTCCTCCCTCCACCGCGCGGCCCGTGGGACCGGGATCGGGCCCGCGCGAGCCCAGATCCGCCGCCGCCCACGCCCGCCTCGCCGGCGCTCCGGCGGAGCCTCGCCGGAGCCCGACCTCGTTCGCCGCCCCTCGACGGATTTCTCCGCC
>NC_041393.1:444165585-444233134 GCF_002162155.2 Triticum dicoccoides | reverse complement strand
GCCCGCCGCCACCCGCGCGAAGCCCCGCCGCCGTTCTTCCTCGCCGACGTCGCCCGCTCGCCCCGCCTCTTCTTCGCACCGACATCGTCACCATGCCACACCTCGCCGCCGCCCTGTAGCGCCACCGGCGCCGCCCCTCGCCGCTTCGTCCGCCCCGACCCGGAGCTCCCTCGACCCGCCACCACCGGATCCAGAGGCCCCGCGCTCGGATCTCTCCATCCCCGCCGTCCCCCGGTCGCCCCACCTCTGGAGCGCCGTCCCTCGCCCTCGCCGGCGCGCCGCCGCCCTCGCCATGACTCGGGACGAGCTGGGAGCTCGTCCCACTCGCCTCCCCCGCATGGGCCCAGTGCGCCCGGTCCAGCCCAGCTGCTCCCTCCGGCCCGCCTCATCCTCCACCAGCCTGGGCCGAAGCCCATGGTGAGCTACCCCTCTAAATCCCGCCCCGGGCGACGTATAGTTACTATGCGCTCATCTTTTTTTTCTGAAAAATCGCCCAAGTCCCTGAGAATTTTGACATTATCATGCTATGTTCATCATGCTATATCTCTGCATACGTAGCTCCGTTTCGTGCGTGTAATATGTGAAATTGTTCGCCTCAACGAGTACATCATTTAATTCTATTGCATCATGTTCATTTGGGGTCATCTTGATACCCGAAATGCTGTTGGAAGAGTGCATGTTGATGTTAAGCTGCTGAAACTGTTATTACTTGCTCATTTGTCATTTTTGCCATGATTGATGTGTGCATCCTATGAGTATGAGCTCTACATGTGTTTTGATCTATGCCATGCCATCTTTCTAGAGGTGCAATCCATGTATTTTTGTGACTTGTGTAGTGAGTGCATTGAGCTTGTTAAGTAGGGTACTTGCTGTTGCTACTTTGCTAGACAGATTCTGTTATATTTTGTTGCTATGTACACATGCTTCTACTAGTCATTTCGTGCATTATTCTGGAGATGTTCACTAAGGATGTTTTGGACATATGGTTATGCTCTATTCATTCATGTCCCTGGTTGCATATATAGCCTGTTGTAGCTTGTTGTTATCTTGCTCCAAACTTGCTAAAAAATGTTGCTGTCAGCCTGTTAACATCATGTTCAATGTTTCCATGATTGTTTGCTAGTGATCCATGCATCCTATGACCTTGCTCTTGCCATGCTTAGCTTCATAAACATGTCTTCTTACTGTTGGTTGCCTTGCCATGCCATGTATTGCGCTGTGGTGAGTGGTTCAAGCTCACAAACATGCCTACTTATCGTTGTTCCTGCCATGTATGAACCTGTCATATAACTTGCCATGTTTACATGGGTGCCATCATATTTTCTCTGTCTTTTTGGCTCATGGTCAGTAAGGGACTGTCGTTCTATGCATTTAGTAGTATCATTCCATGCCTTTGTTTGCCATGATATGTTCCTATAACATGTTGTTTGATAGCTCTAAACATTGCAACCTGATGTTATTTCTGCTAAAGTCTGAAACTGTTATTATTTGCAATCTTACCATGTGTGTTTGAGCTTGTTCTAGTGATTTCTGGAGATAGCTCAGTGTTCATGTTTTGTTATGCTTTACCAGTACTTCATGCCCATGCCTTTTGTTATTTCGTTGGGATGTTGTAGCATATTGTTTTGATGCTTGCAAGATGCCTAGTTGCTGTTTTGGACAGATTGTTGCTATGACTTGTATAGTGTGTGTGTGTTGAACCGTTGCTCCGTTTTGAGTGTGCTCTATATGAAACTTGCTTGTTTTTGCATGTAGCTTCATATTATCATGTTGCATCCTTGTTTTGGTGTGTTTGCTTGATGTTTGTATGCATTTTGCATCAATGCCATGTTTAACTTGATTTCCTCATATCTTCTAGGCCGTAGCTCCGAACCTAATGAACTTTATATGTAACTTGACTAGAATCTCATGTAGATCATCTTGGTGCTCTTTAACTTGTTGTTTAACAACTTGAACATAAGGTTTATTCAGTTCTAGACCAATTTTGAAATATGCATATGAGGACTTACCGGAATTGTTATATGTTGTTCCCGGCCTCATTTAAACTTGCCTTGATGTGTTGTTCTTGTTTGCATCATCTCTTGCCATGAGTAGCTTCATGTAGCTTTGTCATGCATCATGCTTGTTGTGCATCATGTCTTGTTCATGTGTGGTGTGTTTACTATGTTGTGTGCTTCTTCTCGATAGTTGCCGTTTTCGTTGCGATCGTGAGGATTCGTTCGTCTACGCTTGGTTCGTCTTCGTGGCTTCATCTTCTTCATGGACTCGTTCTTCTTCCTAGCGGGATTTTAGGCAAGATGACCGCTACCCTGGATCTCACAACTATATGTTGCTTCGTTCTATCGCTATGCTGCGTTACCTATCTGTTGCTCATCAAGCCTCCCCAAATTGCCATGAACCTCTAACCTTTGACACCATTCCTAGCAAACCATTGATTGGCTATGTTACCGCTTTGCTCAGCCCCTCTTATAGCGTTGTTAGTTGCAGGTGAAGTTGAAGATTTCTCCATGGTGGACAGGGTTATGTTGGGATATCACAATATCTCTTATATTATTAATGCATCTATATATTTTGTAAAGGGTGGAAGGCTCGGCCTTATGCCTGGTGTTTTGTTCCACTCTTGCCGCCCTAGTTTCCGTCATACCGGTGTTATGTTCCCGGATTTTGCATTCCTTACGCGGTCGGGTGATTTATGGGACCCCCCTGACAGTTCGCGTTGAATAAAACTCCTCCAGCAAGGCCCAACCTTGGTTTTACCATTTGCCTCACCACCACCTACTTTTCCCTTGGGAGTAATTAACCCAAGGGTCATCTTTATTTTAGCCCCCCCGGGCCAATGCTTGTCTAAGTGTTGGTCCAAACCGACCGATGTCCGGCGCCCCCTGGGCAACCAGGGTCTATGCCAACCCGTCGTCTTGCTCATCCGGTGTGCCCTGAGAACGAGATATGTGCAGCTCCTATCGGGATTGTCGGCGCATCGGGTGGCTTTGTTGGTCTTGTTTTACCATTGTCGAAATGTCTTGTAAACCGGGATTCCGAGACTGATCGGGTCTTCCTGGGAGAAGGTCTATTACTTCGTTGATCGCGAGAGCTTGTCATGGGTTAAGTTGGGACACCCCTGCAGGGTTTAAACTTTCGAGAGCCGTGCCCGCGGTTATGTGGCAAATGGGAATTTGTTAATGTCCGGTTGTAGGTAACTTGACACCAGATCCGAATTAAAACGCATCAACCGCGTGTGTAGCCGTGATGGTCTCTTCTCGGCGGAGTCCGGGAAGTGAACACAGTTTCTGTGTTATGATTGACGTAAGTAGGAGTTCAGGATCACTTCTTGATCATTGCTAGCTTCACGACCGTTCCGCTTGTTTCTCTTCTCGCTCTCATTTGCGTATGTTAGCCACCATACTTGCTTAGTTGCTGCTGCAACCTCACCACTTTACCCCTTCCTTTCCCTTTAAGCTTTGCTAGTCTTGATACCCATGGTAATGGGATTGCTGAGTCCTCGTGGCTCACAGATTACTACAACAACAGTTGCAGGTACAGGTTTATCCGATGATCATGACGCGAGAGCGATGTTTGCTTGTTTGGAGTTCTTCTTCTGCTTCTCCTTCGATCAGGGGATAGGTTCCAGGTCGGCAGCCTGGGCTAGCAGGGTGGATGTCGTTTGAGCTTCTGTTTGTGTATCATCCGTAGTCGGATGTTGATCTCTTGTATGATGATATTGTATTCATGTGGCATTGTGTGCCTTATGTATGTATCCCCATCTATTATGTAATGTTGATGTAATGATATCCACCTTGCAAAAGCGTCTTCAAGATGTGCTTCTATCCTTGGTGGGACCTTCGAGTTCCTTTAGGATAGGGTCGCATCTTGGGCGTGACAGCAAGAGAAAAGAGGCCTTGGGTGTCGATGATCGCCTCTGCCGCCCGTTGAAGTGCAGGAAGTACTTTGCCATCGACGAGTAAGTCCTCTTCATTCTCAGTTCCTTGCCTTTCTGTTTCTTCAACTGATCATAGCCTTTCAGGGCCCTTCCTGCCGAGCTCATGGAGACGGCTGGGGAGCCGTCCCCTCTAGCTTCACCTTCACTGCCGATTTTGAGCACCCCGAGCTCGAGTACCGCTCTTGCAGTGGGGCTAGTCAGAGAAGTGGGCCGTCCTGCGGAGCATCTTGATCATGCGCGCCTCATGCCCCTCCTTCGCGAGCTCTCCTGGGGCATAACCAGTCTGCCCCGAGCTCCTCCCTTAGTCGTGGACGGTGACTGGCTGAGGTCGATCTTGAGTTCCTCCTGGGGGGACGAACTAGCGCCAGGCTGGGTCCCTCGCGGGGCATGCCCAGCGATCACGAGGGCGCCAGCCCCCAGCCCCCTGCCTAGAGGGGGCGTGCCGCCTTATGGCCCTCCGCATGCGCCAGGGGCGGAGGACGACGCGGAAGACGTGCTTAGGCATGCTCGGGAGCGCAGCGCCCTTCGTCGAGAGTTCCTTCAGAAGGCGGCCGATGCGGTGGATCAGCTCGGGGTAGAGCTTGCTGGCGAGGATGCACGCCTCGAGGCCGAAGGCCTGCGCCTCGCTGATGAGAGGCGCAAGCTGAAGGTGGCCGTTAGCCTTGCGCGCCACCAGCGTGATCTTAAAAACGCGACGGCTGAGGCGTCGCTGGTGGACTCGCGGGAGGCCTGCTCCCAAGCCGTCGAGGAGGCCCAGGAAGTAGACCGACGGTGCAAGGCTGCAGAGGAGCGCGCGTGGGAGCTCCAGGCCTGGAGTAACTCTCTGGAGCGGCAAGTGGAGCTGCGCCACGCGGCCCTTGTGTCGCTAAAGGGGGCACCTGATGACGAGGCGGAGCTCCAAAGGCGTGAGGAGGTGCTGGTGCTGGAGGCCGCCGAGCGCAATCTCGACCTCGAGAGGTTGGAGACGAGGGAACGCCTGGTGACCCAGGCGGAGGATGAAGTTGGCGCGAGGGAGGCCCATGTCCAAGAGGTCGACCGCCGCGCGGCGGAAGCTCGCTTGAGTCTTGAGCGCGAGGACGAAAGGAGGTTGGGGCTGATAAGGGCCGAAGCTGAGGGCAGGACTGCTGCCCTCAGAACCAAGCTGACTGAAGTGATGCGGCATGCAGACGCCTCCACAACCGCCCTTGATGCAACACAGGCGGGGCTGGCTTCTTCCCGCGCCGAGCTGCGTCTTCTCCAACAGAGGATTGATGGCACCAAGGCCTTCGCGCGGTGGAATGAGGATGAGATCCGTCAGCGGCAGACTCTGGAGCGTGTGCATGGCCCCATACTTCGAACTCTCAGGGAAAGGGCCAACGCGGCCCTGGGCAACATCTGCGAGGCAGCCGTTGCGGAACCCCGCGTAATCAACTATGTTGGCAACCTCCGGTTCTTCACAAACGTGGTGACGCAGCTGGAGACCCGCTCTGACAGGGCCAACAGGCTTGTTGAGGAGAGGAGCCGAGCCCTGCTTGGACGTGCTTTCTCCCGCGTCTTCAATTATCTCCAAGACAGGGACCCCCACTTTGACTTTGATGCTGCCATTGCACCGGTGCCTGTAGCCATCCGGGGCGATCTGGCGCAGTGGGTGGAAGACAATGTGGACGCCCTCGTCAGGGCCTTTGCCACTGATGACGACAGTGTGGTCGTGGCTGCCGATGAGGGCGGTGTGGTGAATGAGCATGACGCTGATGACGGTGACGGCATGGGTGATGGTGAGGCCAGTGACGCCAGTGACGCTTCCGGAGGCACTCCCGAAGATGCATTGGGAGATTTGTCTGATTGATCGGGCATCATTTCCGTTGTTTATCCTACGCGAAAAGAGTTTGGGCTCGGCCCTGAAGGTTGTAAGAGCATTTTGGGAGGGAAGCCCCTCGTGTAAAAGTTTGCAGTTAGCGTACTTGTAGACATAACGCCGCATGCATGCTTATGCTGAGCGATTAGCCCCATGATGAGTCGGTTGGCTTGTTTACCTTCGACCTGGACGGGTCCTGAGCGAGCCTGCAGGGGCCGCAGTACCCTGAGTGTCTTCTAAGTGAACCCACTGATCCTGTGATGAGAACCTCCTGAGAGGGCGCGGTGACAGCGGTCTGGACAATAGACATGCCTGGCCTGGCCTGGCTCGCGAGGGGCTCGCGAGGGGAGGTAGCTGACACTAACTTTGGACGCAAAGCCGCAACCATAACGCGAGAGATTGCTCGAACGAGACTAAATACCCCTTCCCCGAACACACGCAAGTCTCAAGCTCAAATCCAACTTAAATTCAAATCAAAGAAACTCGACAACAGAGAGAAAGGCAAAAAAGCAAAAAGCCGCGTCCGGCACCTAGTCTAGTCTTCGACATCTTCTCACCAGCGCGGAGCTAAGTGCTACCACAGGGCGTGGGCGGGAGCCCCCGAGGCCCGAGGGCGGCTCTCCGGAGACTCCGGGGCATGTACAACCCCAACTCATTATTACGTGAGAGTGTCACGGGCGGCGAGCTTCACAGGCACTGGGCCTTCTTCACAGTTACCGGCCTTGCTTCATATCGCCAGATGAGGGCCCCGCCTTGTGCCACACTCTATTGCCACCGACGGTGACCGGAGACCAAGGACGTCGCCGATGGGATAGAGCGGTCGCCATCGGTTCCCCCGATGACCACGGGTCCTCTGCCGGGGGCAGACCTTGAGGCACCTCCCCGGCAGAGGGCCTACCTCCTGAGAACGCCTTGCTCCGAGCGTCGCGGGTGCGAGCCTGGGTCTCGGCCCCGCTCCTACAGCCCCCGGTGCCCTCCTCCTGAGGGGTAGGAGGCTGCAGCATTGGGGCAGCCATCCGCTGCGGTGACCTGTATCTCCTGCAACCCATGGTTAGCATAAGCTTGCTCCTGCGGAATCAGCGGTACCCAATAGTTTCCTCCACCAGCGCGGTTGTCGAGGCTCTCTTGGGGTTCTTGAAAGATCTAAACTTCTAGCGCCTGCTCGCCCCAGCCTGGCCCAAGGAATGAGCCATGGTCTTTGTCATGGATTTGTCACGGCAGATGTCCTAGTGAAAGGACTTAGTCGTGGAGCCATCACTACGGGTTAACTTGAAGGGGTTAAAGCGGACACAAAGACACAAGGGTTTATACTAGTTCGGCCCCTTCGATGAAGGTAAAAGCCTACGTCTAGTTGTGATGGAATTGATGTGGTCTCGATGGCTAGGGAGCAAACAAGCTTCGCCTAGGCTCGAGTTGTTGTTGTCTGTCCTTGAACCGCCGCCGGGTCGTCCCCTTATATACACGGGTGACGCCCGTCGGTCCGTAGAGTCCCAACTGGTTCATACTCATATCCCGGTTGGTATCTCTCTATTCCTAACTTACAGTACAAGTT
Source organism: Triticum dicoccoides (assembly GCF_002162155.2). Taxonomy (NCBI): domain Eukaryota; kingdom Viridiplantae; phylum Streptophyta; class Magnoliopsida; order Poales; family Poaceae; genus Triticum; species Triticum dicoccoides. The sequence goes on along the minus strand of NC_041393.1, from coordinate 444,225,811 downwards.
TACATATCATATCGGTTTACGGCTACAACTTCTAAACCGACTACAGGCCTTGGGACTTCATCTGCTTATACTACTAATGAAGTTAACCCAGCCCAGGTAGGCCGGTTCACGCCCAGTGGTAATATCCCCAACATTAGGCCCCAGATTGATTTGAACTGGTTCATTTCAATCCTTCACAAAAATCTTTGTCTTCAACCTCTTCTGGTAATTGGTAAACCGCCATGTCGTCATCATCTCTAGTTGCTGTAAACCGGCATGACGTCATCACGAAGTTAACATTTATGACACCTTCTTTTATTAATAGATCTGCGATACCCAAGGCATCAGCTCCTCTTCCGAAATTTTGGCTCCTGGATTCGCGCGCCTGACACACGTCTGTTGCCTTATAAATAGGACCGAAGGGTCATTTCCTTTTCTCCCCTTCGTCTCTTTCTCTTTGTCTTCCTCGCGTCGCCAACCTCAGAGCTCCGCCGCCGCCGTGGACCTCTGCACCGTCTTGGGCCGCTGCATCAACCTGAATGCACCAGAGCACCGCGGTACCCTTCTGCGTCTTCCTCGATTCTAGTAAGCCTTCTGTTCTTCTTAACATAGATCTGTTCTAGGGTTCATGTTCTTGCCGTGTTCATAACTCGTTCATGCTCATACCCAGACTCCTGGATAGATCTCTGAAACCCTGCTCTGACTAACAGTAGCTTTTTAGCACCCGCCTATAGTTTTGCACTCAAGTTTATAGATCTCATCCACATACCTGCCCATTGATTTACTTCCGTTCCGCTTTATCCTTTTGAATATTTTCTGTTTTTCTGAACTTGCATCAGATCCATTGCTGCAATAAGACTTTGTGAAACCTGTTTCTGCATACTTAGCCATCCGCAATTGCCTTCAATGTTTAGATCAGGCGGTTTAACTTAACATAGAAAAAGTTAGTAAACCACTATACACCATTAGTCCCCTTGTTGAACTGCCAAAATTCTTTATCCATATGATGCCACCTCGTAGAAATCCAGTTTACATGTACTGCCTCCGGTTTAACATTGTTCCGACCAGCACCTTCTTTTATCGAACATATTCTTGAACCGGAATCACCTATTTCTTGTAGATCTCACCATGGCCAAACAAGTATATGAGTGCAATTAGGTTCCTTCTCGCGTCACAGAAACTCAGCTGGATGATTTAGTCTTGATCAGCGCTTTAGACAGCAAAGATACTATCCACTGGAGGGTTCCTGGTGATGAATGTCCTCCCACACCTCAAAAGGGAGAGGTTGTGATCTTTGCAGATCATTTAGCCCGGGGCTTCAAACCGCCCGGTTCTAAATTTTACCGGGATGTGTTAGCCAATTTTCAGCTCCGCCCACAAGATATCGGCCCCAATTCTGTTACCTACCTATGTCATTTCCAAGTGCTCTCTGAGGTATACCTTCAAGAGGAGCCTTCAGTTGAATTGTTTAGAGACTGCTTCCACTTAAACCGCCGCACAGAATTCACTGATGGCCCCAATACCGAATTGGGCGGTATGGCAATTCAAAAAAGAAAAGAGATCACTTATCCCCACGCCAGACTACACAGCCACCCCAAGGAATGGAATGCAACATGGTTCTACTGCAAAGACACCTCCCCTGACAATGAAAATCCTTTGCCTGGCTTTCGTCCGGAGCGGCTCAGCAACACTCACCCCTTTCCACAAAGATTAAGTGCCAAGGAGAGAAGTAAATATGCTCCGCAACTATCCAAGCTCTGGGCCTTCATGGCCAACAGTTTAACAGGAATAGATCTTGCACGCTATTGGATATCATGGAGCGTACTGCCTCTCAGCCGGCGCTCCAGTTTAATGTGCAAGTATACTGACAGCGTCGATGACCCACTCCGACACACTAAAATCCAGCTCTCCGATGACGAAGTCACAGATGCTGTGAAGAAAATGTTGAACGAACCGGAACACCTCTGCGCTCAAACCGGCCTGCTTCCCTTCTGCACTACCAACAAACCGCCAACTGTAAGATTTTGCTTGCATTTTTTACTGAACCTGTTACTGTTATTTCTATCTAACATCAACTGCTGCTTAACCAGGGGGATAATCCGTTTTGGAGCAAGAAGCTTCCGCAAGACAAAACGGAGAAAACAGAACGGTCAACCCGGCCAAAGACCAAGGTTATCAAGAAGCCAGCTCACAAAAGGAAAACCACTGCCTCATCTGATCCGACTGTTGATGATGATGTGGGTAACTCGGACCTTGAGGTAGAACTCGATTCACTAGGCTTACTTTTTACACGCCTTATTGATGATGATACTTGTCAGGACGACGCTGAAGCCAGTAATGCTGATGTTGCTGAGGTAACTATTCTTTCTTCCGATTCAGATCCTTTGCCTTTGCCAAAACTTCGCCAGGCAAACCGGAAAGTTAAATTTTCTCATCCTCTTGCTTACTTGGATCCCAAATTTCTTATGAAGACTCAGCAACATGAAGCTCGCCGCACAACCCGTCATAGCGGCCAGGTAGTTACCTCCGCCAGTTTACCAAACAGTCCGGTTCGAAAACGCCGCTTCGAGGTCTTCAACCTTTTTATTAATTTATATCCTAAAGCGGGTTTCATCCGTCAACCTCTTAATCCGTCCGACTCCGATTATCAGGTTACTTCTCATTCATCCTTTGGTGAATCGTCGGCCACTCAGCTGCCACCACTGAAAACAGTTCTTGGGTAAGCTAGACTGAACATATGCTTCTGGTATACTATGTTATAACTTATACTGTTCCTTGACTCCTTGTTTCTCTTTCAGGGTTAAACCCAAACCGAGCAAGAAAGCCCGTCTCGATAAAGCGGTCGAGGAAGAGGTTGCCCTTGAACAGAACAAAGCACCAGATCTTGAAGCGTTTGTTTATGAAGATGTTCCCAGTGACCCTCCTTTGCATGATGAGGCTGTTACTGAGAAGAGGACTATCAATACTTCAGTCCCTGTTGACCAACCTACCAGCCCCGTCCGGATTGAAAAATCCCGCAGTCCTTCAAGACCTGCTGATAAACCGGTAGCACCAACGCAAACCGGCGAGTCCAAGGATGATGATGTTGTAATTACCGGCGTAGGCCGCTTTGAACCAGGGAATCATGTCTCTTTAGCTAAGCATACTGTGAAAGAAGATTCTTCTGCCATGAACAAAGGCAAATGGGATGTTGATCTGGAAACATACGCTGCTCTGAGTGCCCAAGATCTTCATTCTGGTTACTTGAACCGACTATATACTAGTCGTGACTGTGAAGCTGGCCTGGTAAAGATGATGAGAGATAAATTTGAGGTAACTTCCTTGTGCTTCTTCTTTCTTTAATTACTGCCACTGTACTAATCCTCCTAGCCCCAAGGGCCGGTTTATAACCTTCTTCAAACCGGGACTTGAATATAGTCCTCAATAGTTTGAAATCCATCAATATAGCCCCCAAGGGCCGGTTCAACTTAGTATAGTTAAACCGGGACTCCAATAAAGATTCTAACATCAGAACATAATTGAGAAAATAGCCATTAGCCCCCAAGTGCCAAGTTGAATACCTGTATTGAGCTTGGGACTTTGCGATTTAGTAATAGATGAAAACTGAAGGTGCATTAGCCCCCAAGTATCAAGCGTATAACTTGTTATGTGGTTGGTACTTCAAATTCTTGTATAGTTTGTTGAAAGCCAAGCACTATCTTTATGCAGGCTGAAGTGAGGATCAAAGAGGACGGGATTGCTGATCTGTAGGAAACTTTGAAGACCCAACAAGCTAAAACTGACAAGGCAAGGGGAGAATTAACTAGCGCTTTGAGCATCACAGAACAGCTAAAGGAGGGCTTCAAGAAGGAGCGGGCTGATTGGGCCACTGAGAAGGCCGCTTTAATAAAAAGAGCTGAAAACGCTGAGGCTTCCCTTAAACCGGTGGTAGATGAGCTGACGACCGTAAAGCGGCAAGTGCATGCCATGACCGCTGCTATCTTTGGTAAGCTCCTTTTGGTTTGTTTGACAACTTTTTTCCTTCTTATAATAGATCCGGTTTGTGATTGTTCCTGTATTGTTGCAGGCACACGCATTGGTCACTTAGGGTCAGATGTTCGGAAGAAGCTGAAGGCTGCCTACACCTTAATTGAACAGCTGTATACTGGAGTGCATCGGATCATCACCACGGCATCTCATAACAATCCGGCACCCACTTTAATCCAAGATACTCTGAAGAGGTTGTCCATGCTTCCTGCCCGGATTGAAGAACTGAAGATATCTGCTGCTCGAACCGGAGCAATTAATGCCTTGATCCGGGCAAAAGCATGGGTGCCGGATTTCGATCCTGTTGAAGCAGCTCAAGGCTATCCCAGTTTGAAGGAAGATGGCTCAGAGTTCAATGAGGATGACCTGAGGGAAATAAACCGTGCAGTGCGCCCTCTGGCTTGTCAATTGGCTGAAGAGGCAGACTTGTCACATTATCAAGATCAGTATAATGATCAGAACAAACGTGTGGCTGCACCAACTCTTGAAGCGGAGAATCTGATTCCTCCAAACCGTAAGCATACTTACGCTCCTGATATTGAACCGTCTTCTCTGATCCATGAAGAGGCTATCTTTCAAGCTTTAATGGGAATCGACTGGACCACTGTTGATTTCCAGCCAATGGATAGAGATGAGGAAGCTGAAGCAGCGCGGGACGATGAGCAGGCTTGAACCGTAAGCCGGTTTAAATAGCTACTTTATTATGATCCGCCAGAAGAACAATGATCTTATTTGGGCACCGCGTTGCCTTGTAATAGAATATCCAATACTTCCGCTTTAAATATGCCTTCGTGCATAAGTACTGATGCTTTTGCTTGAAATCCTCAATTTATATTTCCTGCAATCAGAAAATCTTGAACTGCGGTGGCGGTTATACCGTCAGCCGGTTTATGACCTTGATATATATATATATCATCAATGCATTTAAGACATATAACCAAATATGCGATACAAAATACCTGCCATCGCTGGGCATGAAGGTGGCTTAGCCAGGCTTGAAACGGAGGTTTGATAAACCATTACCGTCAAAGGGGAGAAAACAACTCCCATGTAAACCGTGCTGGGTTATTATGAGCCCCCCTGTTACTCCATGATGTTAACAGGAAAGGTAAACCGGGCATATTTCTCCGGATTAAAAATGAACCGAATCCGTCAGCTGAACCGGTAAAAAAGTGTTGTTGGTTCAAAGGAAACACAACAAAAATTAAGGAATAGTCATAAAAGAAATATGAAAGCAAAGGCAATGACAAAAATCGTTTGCAAAAAACATGCTTTACTGAGCTGATCAGATGGTGTTACCATGGTCGGATAGGACCAAGCCCCCAATAGGATTGACAATGGTTCAAGTCAGCCAGGTCCCCAAATAAAACCGTGGCATATATGCTAATCAAAAGGCGTGGCAATGGTTCGGGTTCGACCAAGCCCCCAAGTGATTTTGTGGCCTTAGGCCGATCAAGAGGCGTGACTGGTTCAGACTTGACCATGTCCCAAGTGATCTGGTGGCTTTCGCCTATCAAAAGGCGTCGCGTTGGTTCGGACACGATCAAGGCCCCAAGTGATATGAAAAGCAAATTTCAAGGGGTAAACCGGAGGCCGCTTTAAAACAGAACCACTCCATGTAACCACACATGATATGAAAGGACAGAGACCCCGCTTTAGCTGAGGCTCTGGTTTTATTATATCAAAGATAATATATACACGGTCATAATATGTACATAGATAGAGCTAATGGCTCAGGTGTAGTAAGGCCGAAGATGAGCTATGTTCCACGGCCTGTTGGTCTCCTCCTCTGATGTGCGTGAGTCTTTATGCTCTCGAATATCAATCAGATAGTACGACCCGTTGTGCAGATTCTTGCTGACCACGATAGGTCCCTCCCAAGGTGGGGATAACTTGTGCATATCCGTCTGGTCTTGGATGAGCCGAAGCACCAAATCTCCTTCTTGAAAAGTTCTAGTTCTGACCCGGCGACTATGATAGCGACGAAGATCTTGTTGATAAATCACCGAGCGGGCAGCCGCTATGTCACGCTCCTCATCCAATAGGTCCAAAGCGTCTTGCCGTGCTGTCTCATTGTCCGCTTCAACATAAGCCGCCACACGAGGCGAATCGTGCCGGATATCACTAGGGAGAACCGCCTCCGCTCCGTAGACCATAAAAAACGGCGTGTATCCTGTAGACCGGTTGGGCGTAGTATTGATACTCCATAGCACAGATGGTAGCTCTTCAACCCAACATCCCGGTGTTCTTTGCAACGGAACCATAAGCCGGGGTTTGATGCCTCGCAAGATCTCTTGATTAGCTCGTTCTGCCTGCCCATTGGACTGGGGGTGAGCCACTGATGATACGTCAAGTTGGATGTGCTCACGTTCACAGAATTCCTTCATAGCACCCTTGGATAAATTGGTACCGTTGTCAGTAATGATACTGTGTGGAAAGCCAAACCGGAAAATCACCTTTTTAATGAACTGCACCACTGTAGCTGCATCACACTTGCTGACAGGCTCCGCTTCAACCCACTTGGTAAACTTGTCAACTGCCACCAAAAGGTGGGTTTTCTTATCCTTGGATCTTTTAAAAGGTCCGACCATATCCAGCCCCCATGTTGCAAACGGCCAAGTAATTGGAATCATCCTCAATTCTTGAGCCGGCACATGAGCACGCCTTGAAAATTTCTGACAGCCATCACACCGTTTAACCAAGTCCTCCGCATCAGCATGAGCTGTCAACCAGTAGAACCCGTGACGAAACGCCTTTGCCACCAGAGACTTTGAACCGGCGTGATGACCACAATCCCCTTCATGGATCTCACGTAAGATTTCACAGCCTTCCGCCGGAGAAACGCAGCATTGAAACGCCCCTGATACACTGCAATGATGCAATTCACCATTCACAATTGTCATAGACTTGGATCGCCGGACTATCTGCCTGGCTAGAGTCTCATCCTCTGGCAACTCTCCCCGGTTCATGTACGCAAGATAAGGAACTGTCCAATCCGGTATAATATGCAGGGCTGCCACCAATTGCGCCTCCGGATCAGGAATAGCCAAATCCTCTTCACCCGGGAGTTTGACTGACGGGTTGTGCAACACATCTAGAAAGACATTAGGCGGGACCGGTTTACGTTGAGCGCCCAACCAGCTTAAAGCGTCCACCGCTTCATTTTTTCGACGATCCACGTGCTCCACCGGATAACCTTTGAAGTGACCCACAACAATATCCACCTCGGGACAATATGCAGCCATAAGCGGGCCCTTAGAATCCCAAGTGCCAGACACCTGTTGAGCCACGAGGTCCGAGTCACCGAAGCACTTAACCCGACTTAGATTCATCTCTTTAGCCATCCGGAGACCATGGAGCAAAGCTTCATCTTCAGTTGCATTATTAGTACAAGGGAACAGTAAGCGGAGAACATAACAAAAACTTATCACCTCGTGGGGAAGTTAATACGACTCCAGCCCCCGAGCCTTCCAATTGCCTGGATCCATCAAAATGGATAGTCCAATACGTGTGATCTGGCTTCTCCTCTGGTGCTTGCAACTCTGTCCAATCGTTGATAAAATCAACAAGTGCTTGAGACTTCACTGCCATCCGGGGTACGTATTTCAATCCGTGCGGCCCAAGTTCTATAGCCCACTTGGCAATCCAGCCAGTCGCCTCCAGGTTCTGTATTATATCTCCCAAGGGAGCTGAACTGACCACTGTGATGGGGTGCCCTTGGAAATACTGCTTCAACTTCCGGCTTGCCATAAAAACTCCATATACCAACTTTTGCCAATGCGGATACCTTTGCTTAGATTCAATAAGCACCTCGCTGATATAGTAAACCGGCCACTGAATCGGATATTACTTGCCCGCCTCCTTGCGTTCTACCACAATAGCCACGCTAACTGCGCGAGCATTGGCCGCTACATATAATAATAGCGGCTCCTTGTCGACCGGAGCTGCAAGAACGGGCGGATTGGCTAATTGCCGCTTCAAGTCTTCCAACGCTTCATCAGCAGCCGGACTCCAGATGAATTGATCTGTCTTTCTCAGCATCTGGTATAAAGGGATGGCCTTCTCTCCGAGGCGGCTGATAAACCAGCTCAGCGCGGCAATCCGACCTGCCAAACGTTGAACGTCGTTGATGCACTTCGGTTTAGCCAGGGAGGTGATAGCCGCAATCTTCTCCGGATTAGCCTCAATTCCTCTGTTGGACACAAGAAAGCCCAGCAACTTGCCTGCCGGAACACCAAAAACACATTTGGCCGGGTTAAGCATCATCTTGTAAACCCGCAAGTTGTCAAAGGTTTCCCGCAAATCATCAACCAGCGTCTCCTTCTGCCTTGACTTGACTACAATATCATCCACATAGGCGTGCACATTACGGCCGATCTGTTTATGCAGGCAGTTCTGTACGCACCGTTGATAAGTGGCTTGGGTGCTCTTGAGCCCAAAGGACATAGATACATAGCAGAAGGCTCCAAAGGGAGTAATAAACGCCGTCTTCTCCTGGTCCTTAATCGCCATTTTGATCTGATGATACCCAGAGTATGCATCCAAAAAACTCAAACGCTCACAACCCGCCGTGGCATCAATAATCTGGTCAATGCGGGGGAGGGCAAAAGGATCCGCTGGACAAGCCTTGTTAAGATCCGTGTAATCCACACACATATGCCAAGTGCCGTTTTTCTTAAGAACCAGCACCGGATTAGCAAGCCACTCTGGATGGAACACTTCAATGATAAAGCCAGCCGCTAAGAGCCTGGCCACTTCCTCTCCAATAGCCTTGCGCCTTTCTTCGTTAAACCGGCGGAGAAATTGCTTGATCGGTTTATACCTTGGATCAACATTAAGAGTGTGCTCAGCGAGTTCCCTCGGTACACCTGGCATGTCAGAAGGCTTCCATGCAAAAATGTCCCGATTCTCACGGATGAACTCGATGAGCGCGTTTTCCTATTTAGGATCCAAGTTGGCACTGACAGTGAACTGCTTGGACGAATCGCCGGGCACGAAGTCAACAAGCTTGGTCTCAGCCGCCGATTTGAACTTCAGATCTGAATCATGCTCCGTAGTTGGCTTCTTCAAAGGGGTCATGTCCGCCGGATCAACATTGTCCCTATAATATTTCAACTCCTCCATGGCACAAACCAACTCTGCATAGGCCGCATCGCCTTCCTCTCATTCCAAGGCAATCTTGCGGCTCCCATGAACCATTATTGTCCCCTTGTGGCCCGGCATCTTGAGCTGCAAATAGATATAACAAGGCCGTGCCATGAATTTGGCATAAGCCGGCCGTCCAAACAAGGCGTGATACGGGCTCCGGATTTTCACCACCTCAAAGGTTAGTGTCTCGGATTGGGAATCATGCTCGTCCCCAAAAGCCACCTCCAGGGTTATCTTATCAACAGGATATGCTGATTTGCCAGGCACCACACCATGGAACACCGTATTAGATGGTCTGAGATCTTTGTCTGTTAGCCCCATGCGGCGGAATGTCTCATAGTACAGGATGTTAATACTGCTCCCTCCATCCATGAGCACCTTGGTGAATTTATAACCTCCCACCTGAGGGTCTACCACTAATGCCAACTGGCCCGGATTGTCAACCCGGGGTGGGTGGTCCTCCCTGCTCCACACGATAGGCTGCTCCGACCAGCGTAAGTAACGTGGTACAGCCGGTTCAACAGAGTTCACCGCTCGCTTGTGGAGTTTCCGGCCGCGCTTATCCAAGCTAGTCGTGAAAACGTGATACTGCCCATTGTTCAACTGTTTTGGCTGGCTCTGATAACCCGACTGCTGCTGCTGCAGCTGTTGGTTGTAACCCCCTTGACCACTCTGATTATTCTGGTTGTTGTGACCGCCCTGATTGAAACCTGAACCGGAAGCTCCATCGTGACCCGGCCCACGAAAACCAGATCCTGAGCCACCACCTGACCCACAGTCATACCAGAAGGCATTAGAGTTCTTAAATTCCTGCATGATGTAACAATCCTTCCAAAGGTGGTTAGCCGGCGCCTCCTTCGTCCCGTGCTTTGGACAAGGCTGATTCAACAAATAGTTTAAGCGATCCGGGTTAGGATTTGGAGCCCCATTATGATTTGCCGCTTTGCCTCTGTGCCGCTGACCCTTGTCCTGCACATTAGTGTTAGCCACAAAATCCATGCTGCCATCCGCCTTACGCTTGCCTCCGTTTCCATGGCCCGCCGGTTTGTACTGATGCCCCTTGGAATTGCTATTCTTCTTTCCCTTCCCTGCTTCATCATCGTCAGTCTCGGGATCCTTGGTACTATCAGAATCAGCATACTTCACCAAAGCGGCCATGAGAGTTCCCATGTCATTACAGAACCGCTTCATACGCCCCAATTTCAACTTTAAAGGCATAAACCAGCAGTTGCCCTCCAGGGTTAAGATCGCAGAGTCAGCATTGATCCTGTCAGACGAGTGCAAGACTTCCGAAACGCGGCGTACCCAATGGGTTGTTGACTCTCCGTCCTCCTGAACACAAGCCGCTAGGTCTACTATGGACTTGGGCTGCTTACACGTATCTTTGAAATTCTGGATAAACCGGGCCCGCAACTGGACCCATGAACTGATGGAATTAGGCGGCAGGCTCTTCAACCAAGTACGGGCCGTGCCTTCCAGCATCATGGTGAAGTACTTTGCACATGCGGTCTCATCCACATCCAGCATCTCCATGGCCATCTCATAACTCTCTACCCACGCTTCTGGAGATAAATCAGCGGTGTAATTCGGCACCTTGCGCGGACCCTTGAAATCTTTGGGAAGGCGAACATTGCGTAAAGCGGGGACTAAACAGGGTACTCCCAAAGCGGATGCGACCCCTGGCCCGGCAGAGGTGGTAGGACGAACCGGTATAAGCTGACCCGCCTCGTTCTGCGCTGCTAACTCGGCCTCCCTTCGTGCCCGGGCCCGGTCAACTACATCCTGAGCATCGCGAACACCACCTGCCGGGTTATTGCCACGGGCCGCTTCACGGCCTCGCGCATTGCTCGATATGGCCGGTTCATCCAGGCACTTGCTATAGCTCCGGCTTGGACGAGGTGTGGAGTGAATATGATCGCGGCTGTATGAATATGCCTCCTGTTGAATCAAAGCGGTCCGGAGAAGTTCCTTAACCCGGCGCGTCTCTATTGCTTGCGGAGAGTCTCCTTCCACCGGGATAGCTTCTAATCGCGCAGCAGCTGCAACAAGATTGTCCATAGGATTAGAATAATGACCCGGAGGTGTCTGAACTGGCGGAGGAATCACAATGTTCTGTCGAGGAGGTTCCATCAGGTGAGGTTGGACCGTCGCTCCTAGCCCTGGTGCCTCGACACGGTTTGCCTCCAGGTGCCCCGGCGGATTACTGGTTCCAGATCCCGGAGTGTGAAAGAGATTTCGAGGGTCGAACCCTAACAGCAGGCGTGATCTGTGCTTCCGCTTCAAGACCTCCTGTGATGCGTTCTGGTCAAGCATGAGCTTATAGGCCTGGGCGTCCAAAGCGGCCCGCTCTGCGGCCATCCTGTCCTTCTCTGCTGCCAGGTCGGCTTTGGCCTGTACGATCTGCTCTCTCACCTTTGCAATCTCTGCATCATGGGCCTCCTGATCCGCCGGATTGGCCTTTGCCATAAGTGCAGCTAGTGCATCAAACAGGCCAGACAGAACTTGAACCAGTGGGGGCACAAGGCTCCTGCCCCTGCTGCCGCTGCCGCTGCTGATCCGGAGAGCATTGCTGCTGCGGTCGAAGAGTGATTCACCGCCTGCGTGCCGGCCATGAATATTCCAACCCGGTTGATCTGATCTGGGGGGTCCGGAATACTGTCGCCATCGGAACAGCCCCTAATCTGGTCGTCTTGCAACTGGTACAATGATTCGGTCTCTCCGGTTGAAGATTCGTCGCCGGAATAGACGACGGTCTCGCTACCGTATTCTGACTCGTCCTCATGCTCTCCTCCGTGGATGACTCCCACGAAGGCACGCTTCACGGCCGGTTTAACCTGGGTAGATCTCGCATGCTGAGCCGTCTCGACGAGGTCGGTGTAGATGTCCGGCTCAGGCCCAGGCTCACCAATCTTGTCGATAAAAACGTGTATGCCACCAAAGGGGACCCGGTAGCCGTACTCGATCGAATCGGCTTCAGGACCCCATCCTGCATCGTCGATGTATATCTTGCCACGCCGACTCTTGGTCATCCGGCCCACAGCATAGCCTTCGAGTCCTTTGAGTTTTCCCTCCAAGATCATCAAACCGTCGTGCGATAGCCCCACGGTGGGCGCCAACTGTCGTGGATTTGTCACGGCAGATGTCCTAGTGAAAGGACTTAGTCATGGAGCCATCGCTATGGGTTAACTTGAAGGGGTTAAAGCGGACACAAAGACAGAAGGGTTTATACTAGTTCGGCCCCTTCGATGAAAGTAAAAGCCTACGTCTAGTTGTGATGGAATTGATGTGGTCTCGATGTCTAGGGAGCAAACAAGCTTCGCCTAGGCTCGAGTTGTTGTTGTCTGTCCTTGAACCGCCGCCGGGTCGTCCCCTTATATACATGGGTGACGCCCGTCGGTTCGTAGAGTCCCAATCGGTTCATACTCGTATCTTGGTTGGTATCTCTCTATTCCTAACTTAAAATACAAGTTTACATATCATGCCGGTTTACGGCTACAGCTTCTAAACCGACTACGGGCTTTGGGCCTTCATCTGCTTATACTACTAGTGAAGTTAACCTGGCCCAGGTAGGCCGGTTCACGCCCAGTGGTAATATCCCCAACAGTCTTCTTCCAATGTGCACTCTTGATCCACCATGAGGGGCACATAGGCTTCTGGGGCCGCCGCACCGAGGGCTTCGCCGTAGTGCCCCATACGCCATGCAGTCCTGCTTGAAGCGTTGTCTTGAGGGTGGTAGCGCTGCGGCCCGCCGAGGCCGTAGGCCGCAGCGTGCGCCCCATCGCCGGCCGGAGGTGGAGCCGGCACAGCTTGACGCCCGGTGCTGACGGCCAGGTTGGCGTTGGGGAGGCCTTGAAATACGCTCGGAGTTGAGTGGGCGTGTATGGGGCCGCCATACGGCCCGCCCTGGATCTGGGGTGGCAGCTGGATGCAGAAGTGATGAGCTCACGGGGGCGGAGCCCAGGAGCTCGGCCACCCGCTCTAGCAGCACGTCGGGCCTCCCTCCAGCAGCCCGCACCGTAGCAGTTCTCGGGCTACTATGAGCGCGGCCCTTGAGTTTGCCTATTCCCCTCGGGTGTGCGGTGTTGTGGCCACGGCGTGGCTTGAGGCCCTTGCTGCTGACCGTATCTGCCATGGCGTGAGGGCAGGCGGCGCTTGGCCGCATCGCCCGCACCCTGCAGCGCCCTGCGGAGCGCGAGCTGCCTGGGGCACGAGGTTGAGGTCGCCCTGGGCGGGCGGCACAACATGAGCGGGCCACGTGACCCAGCGGTCGGTGTTGGCCATCAGGTCGCCGGACATGAGAACGAAGAAGCGATGGAGCGTGAGACGGTGGAAGAAGGACTCCGGCGCACCCCTACCTGGTGCGCTAAATGTCGGATTTCGGGTTCCGGCAGACCCTTGAGGTTCGAACTCTAGGGTGCGCGAAAAGATCTCTCCTCTACCAACTCACGTCTCGTCGCCTTGCAAAGGATATAGGCTACACGATGAACAACACAAGGGACGCAAGGTTTATACTAGTTCAGGCCACCATTGCGGTGTAATACCCTACTCCAGTGTGTGGTGTGGTGGATTGCCTCTGGGGCTGATGATGAACAGTACAAGGGAAGAACAGCCTCGCGAGGGATGATATTGTGGAGGTGTTGTCTCTAAGGAAGGATTGGATCCGAGGAGGTTCTCGATGCCTCTATACTATGGTGGCTAGACCTATATATAGAGTGAGAGGCCCTGGTCCTCTTCCCAAATATTGAGAGGGAAGGGCGCCAACAATTGGCCATTTTAAAGGGGAACATCCAGTACACTTATCCTGACTAAAGTTGGTCCTCGCCTGCTAAAGACTCTGACGATGACGCCGTCTTGGGCTCCACGGTGACCTCCATCCTGCCGTTCTGCTGGTCTTGGTCTCGTTGCACCGAAATGGTAGCCTTTGCCTGATACCTTGGCCTGCGCTTGCCCCCTTTGCACCAAAGGGGAAACAAGGACACTGTGTAGGCCGGCGCCCGCCTGGCACCCGCCTGGCTTCGGTCGTCATGGCTTGCATCACGGGCACCTCGCGAGGTACCCCTGCCTTGATCTCTCCGCCTCCTCGCGAGCCTTCCTGACGAGGCTGCGCCTGAGGAAGCTGCTTGTCGTCCGCCCCGCGAGGCTTGGCCCCTCGCGAAGGCCTTGAGCTTGAGTTGACGAAGATGGGCCGTACTGGGCCACTCCTTAAGCCACGCTGCAGGCCGCAGGCAGGCAAGTCTAGGGACCCCCATTCCCAGAGCGCCGACAGGGGCCATTGCTGCCCCCTGTCTTCGCCATGGTGCGCGCGTCTGAGAGATGAAGCGGAAGGCATGGATGATGAGAGGGGGACGTTGGATATATAATTAATGTGGGTGTATTAGCTATATATGTAATCATATATAGAGATGTATAGATTAATCGATGTGGACATGGGAAAGAGGGTGATACCTCATTAGATATATAGATTGGTTGGTTTGTGTGGAAAACTATGAAAGACCTTGCTATATACACACACAGAGAGGAACATCGATCGTTGTGCATGCACAAGAGAGATAAAGAATGCCCGATATGATGGAGAGGGGGAGGTGTGTGTGTGTGTGTGCCTGCATGGGAGACCGACCTGAAGAAAAAGATTGCATGTGTGTGATGGATAATGCCGACTGGTAGTGTGTGTGCATGCATGCACAAGAGAAAGTTGGTGGTACAAGTATAAAGAGAAGACGACTGTGTGGGTGTAAAATACTAGTTGAGGTCATAATCAATGTAAATTCGAATTCAAATATTTGAATAAGAGATCATGATGTTTGAAACCCATGCATGCATGAATATAATGGAGATCTGCACGGTGTGGTTTGGAAACAAGCATGTTGTAATGTATACACATTGAACAAGGTCAGACTGATTTGAATTTGAGATACCGATGACAGACATCGTTTGGCCACATTGCATCCGTGCATGGACACACTATTCTAATTGGAGATGATGGGTGGCTTTCGCATCACATATCTATATCTATACCCCTATATATATATTATATTTTATATTTTTTATATAGTGTGCGGATAACTTTAACTTTGAAAGATGGTCGTTGGATGAGGCCAATCCGATGGTGCAGAGATGGCAAATCTGAGCACTACTGGCCATTGGATATCATCTAGATTCCACTAGATTTTGCTACATGTACAATGTAGAAGACTCCATGGTTGAACTTAAGCATAATGCACAAACCAAAACACAAGCACTTCTTCTTTGTTCTAGAATCTTCCGTATCAGAATTGCCCAAATGTTTTTTCTACAAGATTTGACATTATTTGTTTTTACTTTAGGCCTTGCAACACACAATTCCATGAATCTTAAAATAGATTAGCTTTCTTATAAAAACTAGATGATTTTAAATGAAATGAACTATAAGTATTAAATGAACATCTACATCATGCATATATGACTCAAAGCTTACATGCTATAGTGTGGTATTTATTCATAATTTGGTTGCCAACTCTCATGCGTGCAATGCACGTGTACCTTATACTAGTCTAAATGGTGTTTGTGTGTGTGTTGTGCGTGTTAAACACATTGTACGTAGTATATCATACATTGTTTAGATTCCGAACATCTATCTAGAGCATACATGTACTATGATTTGAATTCAACACAAAATGGATACATATATTTGAATTTGAGATTGCATGTACATTTAGTTCGTATTTATATAGGAATTTACTTCTCCTATATTCATGTCATGTGTTCTGAAGATAATATTTAGATGGTTGTATAACTAACCCGAGTACAATCCCATTCAAACAGGGAAAATGTACTCAAATTTAGTCCATATGCTAGACAACACACATTGTTTTTTTATTGTTGAGGGAAGTGCAAATTGTTTTGGTACTGCACACGTTATGTTCGTTGTCCCGATTTTTTAGTTTTTTTGTTGTATTTGAACACATTTCTAGTAATATAGTAAAACGGGACATGGCTCTCTCTAGTGATGAGGTGCGAATTGTCTTTTTTTTGGTACACGTTAAGATTGTTCTCTCAAAATTTCAAGCCACACCTTGTTATGCCAAAGTTTCAAGCTAGCGACTTTGTCTATCGTGCTGCGAAACTCCCGCCTCTTCAACCCGCGCCTTGTTACCCCGAAATATTTAAGATATATCTTTGTCTCGTTGTGCTCCGACAACTCCCTCCATCTCAACCCTCGCCTTGCTATTCCAAAATTATAACGCGCGCGAAAACTCCCACCTCCAGTGAAATCCCGACATGCGAAATGCCTGTGATTCACCTGAACCGAAAGAACCGCCTCTAATCAGTGGGGGTACTTTCATAACTTACCCCACATTTCGGACAAGCGCGTCCCTAAGCCATGGTTCCCCACTCCCATCCCTCCGCCCACCCATTCATACACCGAGGCCGCGAAAACCCGTGAAGCCCCACACCCTCCTCCGTCTGCCACCGAGCCGAAGCCTCTTTCCCGACAACGTCGTCCACAACAACACCTCGACGTCCCTCATCCATCGTACCGGATGAGGATCCATCATCAATCTCGTCGTCCCGCCGGTTTAGCTACCCCTTCCTCCACCTCCAAGGAGCTTCCCTTCCCCTTGTCTTTCGCGCCACCTCCATTCCCACACCGCCGTCTTCACCTGCACCACTAGAAGAGCATCAGCATCACTGTTTCCTCGGATGAAGCTGCGGCCTAATCGGCGCCACCAAAGAGGTTGTAAACTAATCGCCACATTTTCTTCTTGATTCGATCTCACAGTGCTGCCGGAGTTCGGTCCCGAGCCGACACGGCGCGGCTCCATCAACGGCAGCGTCGCCGACCACTTCTTTCACAGCGTTGTTCCCTCGGCGGTGACGTCCACATCGGTAGGAGCTGCTGCTACTTTAGCTCTCGCTCGCGCTGCTGCTCTGCTCTTGCTCACGGTCCCCTGCCTGGTCTGCTCTTGCTATTGCTCTTGCTCTTGCTCACGCTGCTGCTCTCGCTCTTGTTCTTGCTTGCGATGCTGCTCTGATTTAGCTACACTTCAGTCGACTAAATCGACTTTTGGGTCAGTCAATTTTCACGGGGTAGGGGTGGGGTGGAGCTCGCCGGAGTTAAGGAACAACCAACCGCAGCGGGAAGGGGGGTTCGCTGGAGAGGTACCCCACTATCTATCTTACGGTTCAGAGTGGGGGCGGTGGTCGCCGACAGTGGTGGGGCAGTGGCGTGGGGATCACCGGAGAAAAAGCTCGGCACGGGGGGCCTAGAGGGATGGCCAGGGCGGCGGCGGACCGGTGGTGGGGAGTGTTTTCGGGGTGGGCGGGGCGGCGCATCGTCGGCCGCGAGCGGTGGGGGCGGCTGTTTGGCCGGTGGTGGCTGGCGGCTCAGGGGGGTGGAGGTTGAAGATGAACTACAAGCCCTTGATTTCATATCCAACGGCTGCAAAATCGACTGACCAGAGATGAAAAAGTCAGTCGACTGACGTGTAGCCTCACCTCTAGTGCGTTCAGTTTCGACAGTAAAATTCAGTTTCGACAGCAAAATTCAGTGTCGACAGTTAAGTTCAGTTTCGATAGTTAAATTCAGTTTCGACAGTTAAGTTCAGAGATGAGCTGCTGATGTATTTTACATCTATCACTTTGTGGTTATGTATTTTACTTCATCTGTTGGAGATGCTATTAGAATTCCACTCAGGTTAATGTTGTCTCTCTTGTCCTCCTTCAGCCTCGACGTCGTACAACTCACCGGAGCTGCTCCAACAACGAAACCCTCCACACAGCGGAGCAATACCTCGGGCTCCATCTCCAGACGCCTAAGATCTTCTTCCCCTCCTCCGACAGCCAAGTCAGAAGGAGCATCCTCACCGGCCAACCCAATCACGCTGAGATCGACATGGCTTCGCCAAAGAGATTTTACACTTGTTGCATCTATTTTTTACTCTACATGTTATATATATTGTCCACTGAGCACATGTAGTAATGTGAAATACGATTATTTTATCCTACTATATGACAAGTAGTGAGGTACCAGGCAACTTAGCTATCCGTGATGGACTTTTGAACATCATCATTATTTATCTCTACGCGTTTGAGTTGTGCATTTGTTGATGGGCCTGGGAGTTGAGCTAGTAGGGCAGTGGCCTGGGTCCAGATTAATAGAAGTAGCACAAAAACATTTTTTTAGTGTAGGATTTTCCTTGCTCAAGCGTGCCTACTAGAATCGCCAGTGCTTGAAAGGAAAAGTGAATGAAAAACATAGGAATTGGAAAGTTTCCTATGGTACTACTATTCATGAATTTGGTTCAAAGGAATGGAGCAAATGAAAACTGTAGGATTTGTTCCTTTAGTGTCTACTTGAAAGGAATTTTAATTTCCACTTGTCCTCCTTTTCAAATTCCTATTCATGAAGCACAAGACTAAGATATAGTAGCATAATAGCATTATAACCATACATTTTCTTGTGGGTTGACTTAATCTCACCATGCTTCTTTGCATCCTATGATCTTCCAATTCCTGTGAATCAAACACCCAGATTGGTAGAAATCTTGTGTTTTTAAATTCTCTGTTTTGCACGTGCATTCCTATCCTATTCCTGTGTATTTCCTATCCCTACATTGTTAGAATCCTCAAATTCAAACAAGTCCTTACACAATTACTTCTGTTACAGATATGTGTCAAAGAAAACCTTGTGTGGTTTGTCCTCCTCCTGTGGCGCTATTTTCCACCCCAGCTCAGCTGCTCCAATGATGAAAGGGTTCACCACAGCAGGGATCCGCTCTCCAGACTGTCTTTCGCCGCCTCAGATCATCTTCCCTGCCGCCGGCAGCCACGACAACTGCATTACCATCATCAACTGAGCAGATGACCTTGAGGACTACATGGGTCCGCAAGAGAGGTTGCACTCTCCCGTGTCTGCTTACATTATGCATCGCTTAATATGATGACATGCTACTTTATCATCGTGTTCACCTATTAGACTCCAAGTCAGGTCCAGACTAATGCTGAAACTTGAGTTTTTAAATGGTTGTGGGGTGCATATTGGGGCAGCAAACAGTACTATCTGTCTACTATCTGGTTAATCTCGTGTGTCTACTGTGAGTTTCGTGTTGGGTGCAAACAAACATTAAAGGAGCCATTATCTGTATCTTTAACTAAAGCTATTATCTGCCTGCTATCATTGGTTTTGGGTATGTCCATAGTTTTCTACCATCACTCTAGATTTGTGCATGCACTCCTTACATAATCTCACTATGTTTTATTCCTATGCATGTCAGTTATTGTACACAATGGAACTGAACATGTAGAGCAAAAGAGACGAGCCTTGTGTGGCAATAAAATTTCATGCGGACGTCGTTCCATGGTGGGTGCAAAGGCAGCCCCCTCCACCTATTTCGGATCGTAATCAAGAGGAAGATAACTGTTCCGAGGGGGATTCAGAAGGAGAAGACCACTCCTATTTACCCCCTGAGGTCTTCGCTCTAACTTGGCATGCTGATGTTGGTAATATCATGCATATGGTGCCTTGCATTGCTTACTGTATACATCAAAGATGTCATCTGCTTAGTTTAGACATGCTTTGTGTCAATGCCATTTGTTTAGTTTCTTTATCGTATATGTGAATCCTGCAATGCCATCTTGTTTAGCCACACATCATATATGTGAATTTTGCAATGCCACCCTGGTTAGCCAGTCATCTTATATTTGAATTATATCATGCCATCATTTTTTATTACGTGTTAAATTTGTCAACAATTTTAGTACATTCAATTACTCTTCCTGTGCATCAGCCATTCGGCCTGGTCATGGAAAAATCTGGAGTGAAAACAAGGTCTTCAGAGCAGACAATGCTACCTGCTGAAGCAGATATCTTGCTGGTTACAGATAGCTGTTCAGAGGAGGATTCAGAGGCAGATGACCAGTCCTATTATCCCCCTGAGGTGTATGCTCAAACTTGGCAGAGTTATATTACTCATATCATGCATATGTTGTATTGCAATGCTTAGTTTTTACATCATATACACGATATTGAATGCCATCTCCTTAGTTGACACATCATATATGCGATTGCCCTCTGCTCACTTCCTTAGTATATAAATGATATATTTGAATTATATGATGCCATGATGTTTACATAGACAGCATGTATCTGAATTATGGCATGCCAACCCATTTTCTAAAGACATAATATAGTTATATCATCTCATCCTATTTACATAGTCATCATATTTTGAATTATGTCATTCTATCCGTGAATTATATCATGCCATCATGTATCCATCGACGACAAGTTTGTGATTTATGGCATGCCAACCACTTTAATAGACACATCATATAGTTATATCATGTCATCTTGTTTACATAGTCATCATATTTTGAAGTATGTTATTCTATCATGTTTAGTTAGCCATCATACATGTGAAATTGTGTCATCCTATCTTGTTTAATTAGCCATCATATATGTGAAATTATGTCCTGCTATTCTGTTTGGTTAGACAACATAAATGTGAATTATTTCATGCCCTGTTTTCTTCCCTACTATCCATTGCACCTGTCTATCTTACAATGTGTGTACATTCAATTACTTTTCTTGTTTATTAGCCATTTCAATTGGAGGGGATGATGGCAGTATCTGTGGGAGTAAAAACACGGTCTTCAAAAAAGATCGTGTCGATGCAGATAGAACCATGGTTGTACCTACCCAAGAACCAGCCCCACCACATATAACCCAGACTCACGCAGATTGTACCTCTACCCAGTTGGACAGAGAACTAGCTACACCCCTTCTAACCCCAACCCCAGCAGATAGTAACCTAGTTCTAGTTGACATAGCACCGTCTCCACCACAGAGCACCCAAACACGAGCAGTTAGTAAGGCAACTGCAGTGCCCAAAGCACGAGGACCACCATTCTGAACCCCAAGTCAACGCTTAAAGCAGAAGAAGAGTTGTTCTCAGGTCAGGTTCCGTAGCTATGGTTTATACTACTTTGCTCTTGCATCATTGTATTTACTGATACCAACTAACTTCAAATTTGAAGGATGCAATTGAAACTCCAATGGCGCAACAGGTATGTTTTAAACCTGTTTCTTTAACGTGTTTGTTGTTGTAACTTGCTCTATATATGTTGATTTCAGTTTCAATTGAATAAACAGTTATGTTCTCATGCCATGCACATTACAAGTGTTGTTATTGCTGTGTAGTTTCCCACACTTATATTTTTTCTATGCTGCTTTGTCTTAAATAGATATGATTCGAACTATATCTATCTTGATTTGGCAACATAAACTAGAATGATATAGACCATAAAGTGACCATACTACATAGATATATGTTTGTTTCATGCTGTTATCCTGTCCACCTTATGTGATAGCCTGGCTTATTAGATGATAGACTACTCATATATATAAGGAATTCCTTCTTTTCCAGTAGCCCATTCGGACAGAACTCCAAAGTCAAGCGTGCTCAGCTTGGAGTAGTTTCAGGATGGGTGACCGACCGGGAAGTTGCTCCCGGTGCGCATGAGTGAGGACAAAGTGCAGAAAAGACTAGTATTGATCTGCGGGGCCAGTCTAGATCCCGCCAGGAGTAACGACCACCGCGGGTGTGTCCGGGGCGTTACAAGTTGGTATCAGAGCTGACCCTCGCGGTTACACGGATGTTTGCGGATAGGTGCGCGGTCATGTTGGTCCTGACGTTTGTGACCCGTCGTGGCACACGGCATAGCACATGTGCCGGACTGGATGCATAAACATATGTGCCAAGAGGGAACGTTCCTGTGGCCCAACGAGGACATCTGTTCCTTTGAGTGGGGGTGTATGTGATAGCCTGGCTTATTAAGGATGATAGACTACTCATATAAATAAGGAATTCCTTCATTTCCGGTAGCCCATTCTGACATAACTCCAAAGTTAAGCGCGCTTAGCTTGGAGTAGTTTCAGGATGGGTGAATGGCCGGGAAGTTGCTCCCGGGTGCACACGAGTGAGGACAAAGTGCGCAGAAAAAGACTAGTATTGATCTGTGGGGCCAGTCTAGATCCTGCCAGGAGTAACGACCAACGGCGGGTGTGGTCAGCTCTGATACCAACTTGTAACGCCCCGGACACACCCGCGGGTGGTTGTTACTCCTGGCAGGATCTAGACAGGCCCCATAGATCAATACTAGTCTTTTTCTGCGCACTTTGTCCTCGCTCGTGCGCACCTGGGAGCAACTTCCCGGTTGGTCACCCATCCTGAAACTACTCCAAGCTGAGCACACTTAACTTTGGAGTTCTGTCTGAATGGGCTCTCGGAAAAGAAGGATTTCCTTATTGATATGAGTAGTCTATCATCCCTATTAAGCCAGGCTATCACACCTTACTACTGAACTGGTTTACCAAAATGAGTTTCATATACTACATTGTAAACATGTGATGTGTTTGTTTGTTTCTCTTTTAGAATGCGGATAAAATATTGGAGAAGAGTACCCCGTTATGCAATGGTAAAGGAAGTAATGCAGATAAGATTCAAGATAGTGAGACATCCCTGTTGGTCTCCAAGAAAGCTGATAAAAACTATATTGGAGACACCGAGACAACCCCAAAGTCCTGTCTTAATGTAGTGTTCGAGTTACTAGCTACTACTACTGGCACCAGCTCTTCGAACTTGCTGCATGCACCAGTTCGGCTTCTTGAGTCTCAACTTCAAGTTGAAAGACATCAATCAGATGTCATGTGACAGGAAGCCAAAGGACCGAGGAAGTCCCTCCAGAATTCAGATGCATACTTTCTAGTGCAACAACAAGTGCTGGAGGATTTAAGCGCCGAACAAGAGAAAGTTAGTAAGCTTGCTAAGCATCTTGCAAGCATTATGGGTACCTAGGATATTGTTTATTGATCTCTTCTGAAGTGGTTTCAGTTTTTGACTTGTTTTGCTGTGGCGTTTATTTGCACTGGTCGCCAGCTTTGACAACCAGTGTATATGATATGCTGCTTTGTTCCCTATATTTGCACTGGTGGCGAACTTCGATGCACAGTGGATGTAATATGTGTAATAGCCGTGATAGCCTAGCGTAAGTTGCTTGATTATTTATTTCCTTATTGTCTTGATTATTTGTTTGCTTGTAGTCAGTGCAGTTCTTTTTCTGTGATTTGCTAGTGGCCACAATAACCTATTTTTTAAAACTAGGCCACAATAACCATGGGCTACATATTTATTGTAGTTGCCATGGGCCTCCTACGGGCCATAGAAACAATGGGCCTTCTAAGGGCCGTAGAAACAATGGGCCTTCTACGGGCCGTAGACACAATGGGCCTTCTACAGGCTGTATCATCAATGGGCCTTCTATGGGTTGTATGATTGGTTGGCCAAACATGGGCCAATAATAGACCACATTATGGTCGTAAATGGGCTAGAGTTGGAATCGTCCGTTCATGGGCCGACCAAAATAGGCCGTCGTTAATCGGTCGTATTTGATGACGCTATGAAAACGACCCAATATATTAACGGGCCACAAATGGGCCGACTGTAACCACAGGGTGAATTTGGCCCACAAGCAGAAAATGACAGTAACAGGCCGTAAGTAAATGAATGCTGGAAATGAGCCCAAGAATAAATGGGCCCTGAGAAGGCCAAAATATAACATGGGCTGGGCTGGAAATAGCCCAACGGAATAATGGGCCATTAATGGGTATAAAGTGATACACTGTTCATTACGGGCCAGTTTCACCACGGGCCGTTAATGCGTCAAGAGTTACAAAGGGCCTCATTTGGGCCGAAAGATGTCATGGCCCATACATGGGTCGAAAGTTAAAACGGGCTAGAATCATATTGGACGGCCCAGATGACGCTACTGGGCCTAATTCGGATAGGTCGTAACAGCCCCTGGGTTAGCGGGTTATAAATGGGCTATATGCGAACAAGCCGTTAACAGGCTTGTCCGTGGGCCGGCCCACCACCTTTTGACCAAGTCAAACGGGCCGGTCTTTTCACAGGAATGGGCCTGTGTTGGGCGGTGCCATGTGTCGACGTATCATAGGCGCCTTTGGTCCAATGAGTGGATGACATATGTCCCAACGGTGAGCCGACATGTGTTTCCTCCAGCCAACGATGATTTTACACGTGGAAAATCCCCATTAGTCGGGGCTGTTAACGGGTTATCGAATCCAAAACCGGACCCGATGGCTTAACGACATTCCTTTACGGTGGATGCCACGTGTTGGTCACCCTTGACGAAAGAACTTCTATTACGTGCAATTTATCGTCATGGAAGTGGACACTTCCGTGATGATAATTTTGGTAATGTCTTGGAACACTTCTACGACAGCACAGGTATGACTGTCTTGATTCTGTCATAAAATCATCATGGATGTACATGCATGACAGAAAACGCGACCTACTGTGACAAACACGTATCATCACGGAAGTGTATTTTTTTTAGTGATGGAGTAGTAATATGGGCATGTTACACTGCCCATTGTGGCTAGTCTTAGTATCTTAGGTTGCCTTATTAATTCCCATGCATGACACAAAGTAGTACAACATTTAATATGTGATACAGTATATCATGATATGATACCCGGCCCACACCCTCTCTTTCCTCATTTAACTGTGTGCCACATCATCCAAAAAGTCTAGTTGGCATGCATATGATGCCGCTTGATACTCCCATTATGACCAACCTTAGGGGTAGCCCTAGTGGGGGTATCATAGCCGGTATCATGCACTTGAGAATAGCAAATATGATGATGTGTGGCAAAGAAGGAGTAACATAGATACTGTAACATATATAATATAAATGTTATACTACTTTGTGTCATGCACATGGCCATAAATACGATCATCTATGGTATATATATACTAGCTCTATGATACTATATATATGCACTATAAGAAGGTATGTACGTAGTATCATACACTATATAGTATCATATGCATGATACTATAGTATATATGATACGTCCCTACTATACAAAGGCTGGCCATAGTGGTGGTATATATATATCGTAGCTGGACTCGGAAAAATAGCAAGTATGCTGAAGTGGCAAAGAATTAAATATAGTGAGGGTTAGAATGTTAGAGTAACATATAGGTAGACACCATATCATGTTAAATGTGATGCTAATTTGTGTCATGCATGGCAATAAATATGATCTATGATACTATATATATATATACTCTATGTATTATACTATGCGCTATAATTGAAGGTAGTATCGTCATACACTATAGCTAGTATATATATATATATAGTCGCAAATACACGTGCGTGTTAGTGCAAGATCATTTGGGTGTCGCTTTGCGAGTTTTCATTCATTGCGCGAGAAACGGGAAACAGTTCGACCGCAGCGTGCGACCAGAGGCGTAGGCCTTGTTGGTATTTAAATTTCAGGAAATGCATATAGAGTCACAAAAATAACGAAAATCATTGTGCCACTGTGTCGTGCCCCTCACGATCGCATGGAAAAAATTTGGTAAAGTTTGGCACAAGTTTTGGTGCTGGCACCTTCCATACCGGAGCATCTCACAAGAAGGATCATAGTTTCAAAAAAGGAGACGTGACACTTTGACTATCAATCGTCATTTACTCTACATCGTTCTGCCTTAGGAAAAAAATCATGCTAAACAATTGGGGATATACCCCTTGGTTTTATTTTCTGGCCCATTTAGGTCGCCTGCTATGTTTAAGTCATTCTTTGCACTTATCTCTAGCATTTTAGTGCATATAAAGTCAAAAACCCTACTACGACTACATGTCGGTGTTTTAGTTAGGCTATACTTAATTAATTAGGCTACTCATAGTGGAGAGTGTCGTATACTATATCATGCATATATATATAGTATATATAGAAATTAAACGAGATCTCTTTTCTTTTTGCATATATTCAAAGTTTGAGATTGCTAGCGAGGCCTGCTGCCTGGTAAAATGTACCAGAAAATCAAAACATAGGGTACAATAGTGATTTCTTACTGTGGGAAAAAAATTCGAGGCGAAATGATGAACTCATGTTTTCGTTCAAAGAAAAAAAATGATGTTAGTTAATGTAAATGTTTTCAAATATCACACGGTTCACTCACGAAAGCCGTGTGTCCACTAAACCGTGGCGGATGCCCCCCTGCCATGCGCGCGATCTGAGTCGTGCGTTCTGATTGGCCAGAATCTAAACCCCATGGACCATACGTCTGCACCATTGGATGCTCCCAGATCGAATGGAGATCCTCATCCCTTTCGACAGCAGATGCAGTTCCGGTTGTGATTTTTTTATGCGGTTCCTCCTCTGACGACGACTCCTTCACCACCCAGTTATGTTGTTAGTTAATGTAAATGTTTTCAAATAGCACATGGTTCACTCACGAAAGCTGTGTTCCTACCAAACAGTGGCTGATGCCCCCCCCTTGCTGCGCGCACGATCTGAGTTGTGCGTTCTGATTGGCCAGAACCCAAACCCCAAGGATCGTACGTCTGCACCGTTCGATGCTCCCAGATCGAATGGCAATCCTCATCCCTTTCGATAGGAAATGCAGTCCGCCTAGGAATTGATTTATATGCCAAAATGCATGGTAAATGCCAAAAAATGTCTTACATATAGCACACGGGAATGGAAATGTGACAGCAAATCAAACCCGTGGTATAATGGTGATTGCTTAACATGGGAAACATTTAGAGGCGAAACGATGAACTCACATCTTCATTTCAAAATTAGTACGTCTTCATTTCAAACGAACTTTTTCTCTTTGTGCACACGAGCGCATAGAGGCAACCGTTTGCATAGGCCTTTCCGCGCGGCCACCGGGGATATTTTCCACATTTTTCACCTAGGCCGCCAACACCCCCCCACGGCCCGCCCGCGTTTCACTCAACTAGTCCACCCAATCTCCATCGCCAGCTCCCCCTCCCCCAGATCCACATCAGAACCTGGCGCCGGCGTGCTCACCCCTACCGTGTGCCCGCTCTTTGGCATCAAGCCTACCTCCGCTGCCGTTCCCAACACACGGATGTCCACGCCTCGTCGTCTTTGTTTGCTCACCAGCCACCCTTGAGCATATCGTTGCTGTAATCCTCGCCTCTCCTGTGGTACTGCCGGGTTTGCATTAAGAAGCCTATTAGTTACTGTTGTCCATAGCAGTGAGGCATATTTCCTCGCAATCCCTCTTCCTATTTTGTTCTGTATGTTCCCAAATTGGCTATAAAATAACAGAGAGTGTATATATGTTAATTATCTACCTTCCTAACTAGTACATATAAGGTGTATTTGTTGCAATAAGTTACTACCTATTTACAGATCGCGGGTGCCCGAGTCACACAAACTTAACAAATTAGCCATACATTTTCTAAATTATTGCATGCCATGTTTAGAAAGCTTGATACCAGTTTTATGCTTGTCCTCCTTTCCTGAGTTTAGCATGTGTTCTCTGTAGATGCCGAATAGCAGCGACATCACTCATGCTTCAGGCGATGTATCTTCGTCTGATTCCGACAACCCTATGTCTTCAAAAGATGGTGAGGGATCAAGTAATCTTGAACGAGATAGAGCTGTAGCAATTACCCTTCCGATCAGGATACGAAGGTACGCTCCAAGGAAGCCCACACACCAGCCTAAAGGTGTATATGAAGTAACTGAGATCGATATAAAGTCTTGGGCTCCAACTAAACTAGATAAAGCACGCACGGGGTTCAGGAGTGTGTGTGGATTTGTTGGCAGGGCAAGGCTCAACATAAATCTGTCGGGGTTTCGGAAGGCTGACACAGAAACATGGCAACGGATAGTCTGGGATATCATGGATCACTTCAATGTTCCCGAGCAATGGAGAATGTTGGTGGAACACGCCGCACTGAAGAAGGCTAGGGATGCTTGGTGAAACTGGAAGCACGTGTTGTACAAGAAGTACTTGAGTGAAGGCAAGGACCCAATCCCCGCATACCCCCAAATTACAAAGGCAGACTAGGCAGAATTCAAAAGGGCCAAGGCAACTAAAGAGTTTGCTGAGAAGTTTCAAGCAATCGGAACTTCAGAAGAAGAACACACACCCCCACCATATGGGTGTGGCAGGATACTACGGCATGAAACCGATATGGGACCAGGAGGACAAAGAAGCAGTAGCGACGGGTGGGGAACTGGCCTTTAGTGAAATCAGGGGTGAACGCGCCAGAGACTATTTGCGGGCACGTGCAATGAGGCGTGATGACGGAACTTATTACTTTAAAAAATCACATGACGAAAAACTATATCAAGTGATGGTAGAGGCTTCCAAGATCGCTGGAAGGTTCTACAGGAACTCAGGTCCATGTGACATTCTGTCCATTGCTTTGGAAACAAAAGAGCCCCTGGCCATGCAAGGGGTATAGGTGTTAATATCCCACACAAGAGGGCTTTCACACTCAGCAAAGAAGAGAGGCTCAGCATGAAAAAAGCAAAGGGTGAAATGAATAAGAATTGTATGAAAGGTTGAGGAAGGAAATGTATCCAGCTATTCAAAAGGATCTTGAGCAGTCAATGATGATTTGGAAGACTGTAGCACTGACAGATAGCCAGCAGATGGGAGGGGAGGCGGGCATGGAGGATGCTGCTTATTGCGCGACAACACAACACAAGAGTAGCTGTGCATCAGCTGACCCCAGCGGCACTGAGGCTGCAGCTGCTCGTGATGATGCTATATCCAGTATATCTGGAATGAAAGATAGACTGAAGGGCGTGCTTACACATTATGAAGGTACATTAAAATGTGCAACAGCCTGGGTTTGCCCACCCTTCTTCGAAGAGGGCCTCTTGTTGGACAATGTGCCATTCAAGCCGGGCTATGCGAAGTGCCATGTGACTGAAGTAAAGCCTAGATTCAATGAAATTTGCTTTCAAGAATGTCCTAGGAGACCTTCATGAACAAAGGACCTTGGGAGAAACACTGTTACATCACATCCAGTGGCCACGAAAGGAAACAAAGTTCATCAATCAGATCCCTGAAGCCCCACCAAGAGCAACCAGTGTCGCCCCTCAACCGGTGACACTCTCCTTGCCACAGCAGCTCTCGCATGATTCCCCCAAAGAACCTAATACTCGTAATCCGACAGCTGATGCATCAACCTGTGATCAGTCGGCCCGATTTCTGGCATATAGGCCATGTCATCCTCCGCCCCAAAGCAGCCAGTGGCAAGGCCTACAACTGCTGAAGACGCACCACCAGTTCAGATGCCGGCCGCTGAAGCAGCAGGGGGAGACCCAACTGCAGCACATACTCAGCAGACCAACTAGGTGGAATGAACTGCTAAGCAGTATGATGCTTCGGAACCACCTGCTAAGCAGTCTGTAGGTCCAGAACCGACTGCTCATCAGTTCGTCGGTCCGCAGTCACGTGATCAGCATACCAATGCGTCAGCACTTCCTGCTCAGCAAACCAACGCGTTGGCACGACCTCCTCAGCACACCGACAAGTTGGCACCACCTGCGCAGAAACCAGACTTAGCTTGAATGCATGGTTAGTAGTCCGATGCCTCTGCTCCTACAGCCCAGTAGTCAGTTACAGCAGCACCGCCAGCTCAGCGGTCCGACGAAGATAAACCGTCTGCTAAGCAGTCCATCAAAGCTTCACCGTCTGCTTGGCAGTTACCATGCAGGCAACCAGACGTTCTGCCAGAAATGCTCAAGTACCAAGAAGGAAGGCCAAAAAGCCTACTGTCGGTGTCAAAACCGGCGGATCTCGGGTAGGGGGGTCCCAACTGTGCGTCTAGGCGGATGGTAATAGGACACAAGGGACACGATGTTTTTACCCAGGTTCGGGCCCTCTCGATGGAGGTAAAACCCTACTCCTGCTTGATTGATATTGATGATATGGGTAGTACAAGAGTGGATCTACCACGAGATCAAGGAGGCTAAACCCTAGTAGCTAGCCTATGCTATGATTGTTGTTCGTCCTATGGACTAAAACCTCCGGTTTATATAGACACCGGAGAGGGCTAGGGTTACACAGAGTCGGTTACAATGGTAGGAGATCTACATATCCTTATCGCCAAGCTTGCCTTCTGCGCCAAGGAAAGTCCCATCCGGACACGGGACGAAGTCTTCAATCTTGTATCTTCATAGTCTTGGAGTCCGGCCAATGATGATAGTTCGGCTATCCGGACAACCCCTAGTCCAGGACTCCCTCAGTAGCCCCTGAACCAGGCTTAAATGACGACGAGTCCGGCGCGCATATTGTCTTCGGCATTGCAAGGCGGGGTCCTCCTCTGAATAATTCATAGAAGATTGTGAACACTAGGATAGAGTCCGACTTTGCAAAATAAATTCCACATACCACCGTAGAGAGAATAATATTTACACAAGTTCAATCTGCTGACGTATTTCGTGGCGTGATGTCACACCACGGCCAGGCCCTTATTCGAATCGTTTTTTATTATTCCACCTCAGTGCGTTTAGCGAAGCGGTTTCCTTGGCACGTCTTATCGAAGCAGAGATCGTGTCTCCTTATTCTGGGATTCTCATCAATACGGACGTGGGTAACCCAACCGCGCCCGTTGACCCGCCCCCTCCATCGAAGGCGAGTTCCAAACGGTCACGGGGACGGCTCTTGGTATTCTCCCCCTTTATAATGAGACCAAGGCCTGTCCCTTCCCTTCAATCCTCAATCGAATCCGCCCCTCACCCCGAGTTCCAACACCCAAGGCTCCAGATTCGGGCGCTTCGGACCTCCGACAATGTCCGGCTCCGACCTACAGGGCCAGTGGATGCCCTCTTCTGTCACGGAAGAAGACGTGCTAAAGCTGAGAGACGCCAGGTACCTAACCCGCGAGATTTCGCATAGGTTGCCTGCCCGAGGGCAAGTCATCCCCACTCCCGAGCCTGGTGAGAGCGTCGTGCTCGTGTCTCAGTTCTGTCGGGGTTAAGGCTTCCTGATGGACCCCTTCGTGAGGGGACTCATGTTTTATGATGGGCTGGAATTCCATGACTTAGCTCCGGAGTCCATCCTCCACATCTCATCGTTCATTGTTGTCTGCGAAGCCTTCCTCCGCACTACCCCCCACTTCGGTTTGTGGCTCAAGACCTTCAACATGGAGCCGAAGATGATCAAGGGGCGACATGCAGAGTGCGGAGGGGCGGTTATAAGTAAGAGGGCTGATGCTCCATGGCCCGAGGGCTCCTTTCTAGAGGAGCTCGGCTTGTGGAAACAGGAGTGGTTCTATATCACCGCTCCCAGGGGCAGCACGCAGATGCCGCCGCCCGCCTTTCGCTCGGGCCCTCCAAACGGCTGGCGTCATGGATCAACAAAGGGCTTGACTGGGGGCCATCCAAGGATGTACCAATATTGCAGGGCCGGATTCGAGACCTCCAAGAGAGGGAGATCAATCTGGTTGTAGTGATGCAGGTTATGCTGATTCGGCGCCTTCTGCCCCGCAAACGTCGCCCCCTCCGCCTATGGGAATTCAATCCGGAGGGACCGCGAGCTCTTCAACACTTCATGGGTACGACCCCCGTGGAGATGTATAAACTGTTCTTTGGATCACAAGAGATGTGTCCGGACTTGACCGAGGACGCCGGCCTAAGCTGCAATCGCCCGGATACTCAAGTAAGTAGTCCTGTGTCCGAACATACTGTCTGTTTATTTATCATAGATTTGCCATTTAACTAGCTATCCCTTGAACAGGAGTGGATAGCGCAAGCAAAACTGATACGGTGTCCGGCCCCCCTCCCAGAGACCACGTCGGATCCCGTGCTAGTCAAGATGCTGGAGGTTGCGCCATCAGAAGAGGGCAAAGGGGAAAACAGGAAAACTACCGCCTCTGCTAAGGAGGCTCTCAAGAAAGGGGGGATTGAGAATCCCTCCCTCCAGGGGGAGAAGAGGACCGCTTCCGAAGAACCGGAGGCCAAGGCCTCAAAGCAGGGGAAGAAATCTTCACCGGAGGGTCCTGCGCCAGGAGAAGCCCCGGCAGCACTATTTCCCCAAGGGAATCAGCCCTCCAGCAAGCCGTAAGTAGAAAAAAGGGGAGTTTCGCAATAAGGGACATCCCTGTTTTTATTTCTGAGGAGAACCGAAGTTCTTACCTTGTAGTTCGGATCTCAGCCCTTCTCAGCAAAGCTCATCTTCGGGGGATCTTCGTCCGGAGATGATGGAGAGCGAGACGCCTCCATCTGCCGCACCGTCAGGCGGGGCGGACGACCCTGAGGTGTCGTCGCGGAATGTCTCCCCGAGTCCGGCGGGGCTGGAGAGTTCGGCACCAACTGGTGTACGGCCGGAGGAGCTGAAGGATCTGCTCGAGAGGGCGTCCATCTCAGAAGATCACCGTACATTAATGAGTACGGTGATTGAAAGGATTTCATCCGCTGAGAGCGGGTTGCATGAAGCCGTTAGAAGTTTACTGACGGGGTTTGAGGTACGTAAAAATGACATACCTTTTGACAATTTTGCACATAGAGTGCGCCCTGTATAGATAGTAGCCCCTGAGACTCGGTACGTTGTCAGAAATGACAGCGTGCCGAGGATCATAATCTTAGTGTTAAGATGTCGCTGTTCCTATTCAGGGGGCGGAGCGTTCGATGGCCAGCCGGACTGATAGAGTTGCCGAACTGAAGCGGCAACTCGACGTTGCGGATGCGGACATCACGCTGGTCAACAAACGACTTGACGAGTCACAAGATAGGTGGCTTCTCCGCAGTCACCTGGTAAGGGAGCTGATGCCCACGCCTTACAACATGTATGCTTTATGCAGATGGCGCCGCTGCTATGGAGGGCCTTCGAGCAGAGCTTGCTCGAGCCAAGGAGCAAGCCAGAAAGAGTGATGCGGCTGCCTCGAAGGCAGCCGAAGAGCAAAAAGCCGAAAAGGCTGCCCACTGCCGAAGCAGGGAGGAGATGGCCGAAATGGCCGTGAAGCTGAAGGATGCTACCGACCGCTATGATTTTCTCGAAAGAGAACGCCGAGCAGAGCGAGAGGACATGAAGAAGGCCACTGCCGAAGCCAAAGATGCTCGCTCTACGATGAGGGCCATAAATGAGGAGCTGCGTCAGGCTGGGGATATCGCGGCTGGAAAGCCCTTTCTGCTGCGTAGGAAGTTCACGGACCCGAAGTATGCTCAGTTGTGCCAGTTGTGGGGTGCAGAGGATGCTTATCTGAATTTGGCGTCGAGTGCGGCGGACGCGGTCGTGCACTTCATAAGCCAAAAGGATCACGAAATGGAAGAGCTTTTTTGGTCTCAATTCTATAGTCTGGAGCGTCCACTTCCGTTAACCGATCGGTTGGCTGAGTGGGCTGAGCTGAACAGGTTGTCCGGGCTTGCCATGAAGGATGTCGTGGCTCATCTGTGGCCGGACAGGCCCAAACCGAAGAGTTATTTTGGCTTGGTGCATCAGTTCCTTGATGCGGTGCCGCATATCTAGCCGATGAAGCGGTCGGCATGCATAGAGGGTGCACGGATGGCTCTTGCCCATGTCAAAACATGCTGGGCAGAGATGGATGCTACCGACGTTGCATCCCGAGTTTTGGACAGAAGCCGATTACCCGCCGAACACTATTTTGAGGAAGTCCTGCCGGGCACTCGTTTAATAGAGTCGCAGTGCTCAAAAAACGTTATGTTCAAATGACATGTATGATTTGTAAAACCATATTTATAATATAATGTCTTTTTATACTTGTGCGTTCAAGTATTGAAATATCTCATGTGCGGCCGTTAATGTATATATATATATAGCCTGAAAGATGGCAGTCTTCGGCCTCAGCCCCCACGCACATGGTGCGGGGGTGTTTGCAAAAAAGGCGCATTTTCACACTTAATCCAACGTCTTGGTCCTGTGAAGGAGGTGATAGCGTAGCAAACTAGGCAACCGGACTATAATGCTTTATCACTTTCACTTAGCCATAGGAGTTCGATGGTGGGGCTACTATATAGCCCCTAGGGGCACCGCGCTCTTCGAACTCGTGGCGCGTGTGTGCCTGACCGGGAAACGGTCCTTCGTAAAAGCGGAGGAATTCTAAACATTCCGGTGGTCGATCGAGTGGTTGACCAGTCTCTTGCTATATCATGACAGTCAGTTTTCGGCTTTCTCTACTGAGGCACTCGCCCGGCCGAACCGGGGTGCAATCGCAGTAGTTCTCCTGGTGCCGCGTTAGCCGATAGAGCGGAATGTAAGGCAGCAAAACACAGAAGCCGTGCAAACCCAACATTTGACCAAAGACATGATTCGGAGCTGATGCATATAGGCCTAACTCGAGACGCCGAACACTCCCTAAGGTATTTGGTCTTTATGATAACGGGCAGAAAAATGCCGTAAGCCCCTAGTGTCCAGGTACGTGCAAAAACTTCTGACGCGGCCGATGCCAAAATGCCAGCCTCCTCCTCGGTTATGATAAGAAACCGGGGGATGTGTATCAACTAGAGACAGTAAAAAAGGTTTACGCAGGGTCTTAATCTGAAAAGAATCCTTGTAACGGGTCCCTGTTGCACGTCTTCGCCTGTGTTTCCGTTGTGCTATATCCTGGACGGGTGTAGCACGTTGTTCATCTATAAAAGGAGAAGAACTTAGTTTGGAAAAAGAGCGTGCGAAAAATGTATTTAAAATAGAGCATGATTAAAAAATGAATAAAATTGAGCTTTATTGGCTCTCATTGTTCATGCGTGCAGCCCCTTGTAAAGGGTATGTGGCTAGTAAGCCCCTTGTTTATTTATACCGGACTCGTCTAACCGTGTCCGGGGTCTGAATGACCTATTTTAGGAGTTTTGATCGGCAAAGTCGGATTAGTGTGTGGCTGTCAAGGCAGTCTCACATTCTTCCGCGGTCGAGGAACACATGAAGTTACCTTTCAATGAGATGATACCGCGTGGACCGGGCATTTTAAGTGTAAGAGACGCGTAATGTGGTATTGCATTAAAGCGAGCGAAAGCTTCGCGTCCCAATAGTGCTTGATGGCTACTTTTAAATGGGGCAGTGTGGAAGATTAGCTTTTCGCGACGGAAGTTGTCGGATGAACCGAACATGACTTCTAGTAGTAAGGAGCCCGTACAATTGGCATGAGGGCCTGGCATTACTCCTTTAAAGGAAGTGTTGCTATGGCGGATTTTGGTAGGGTCTATCCCTATTCTGCGGATTGTGTCCTGGTATAGCAGGTTTATATCGCTGCCGCCATCCATTAGGACTTGTGTAAATTGTAGTCCGTCGATTATAGGATCCAATATCAAAGCAGTCCATCCTGCATTTCGAATACTTCTGGAATAATCCTGATGGTCGAAAGTAATTGGTTTTGACATCCAATTTCGGGACTCCGCTGGGGTGGACCGTGCGGCGCGTACTTTAGTAGGTGCCTCCCTATTTTCCTTGTTATCACTCGAAGTGAGTTTACTATTTTGACTTCTTGTGGGAAGTTCTTTTGTTTTCCAGCGCTCTGCTTGTGGGGTTCGTCATTGTCCTCGCTTGGTGTGTCGAGCCCCTTGTGTTCGGCGTTAAGTCGGCCGGACTGCTTGAGGACCCAACAATCTCTGTGGGTATGGTTTGCAGGCTTCACGGGGGTACTGTGGATTTGACATATCCTGTCCAAGATTTTGTTTAGGTTGGATAGCTCGTCACTGTTGTCCTTAAGAGGCAGTGTTTTGTTGTTCGGCCGCGAGCTTTTGAACCCGGCGTTGACTGCCGTGTTCTTTGGGCCATTTTCCTTAGTCGGGCGCTGGTCTTTTCTGCGTCGTGGTTTCCCATTTCCATCCCTAACCTTGGATGTACTCGGGTCGCTGGTACTGCGTCTTGCCAGCCAGTTATCTTCTCCCGCGCGAAAGCTGGTCATGAGGCTTGTTAATGCGGCCATTGTCCTTCGTTTTTCCTGGCCGAGGTGTCTGGCAAGCCATTCATCTCGGACGTTATGTTCGAAGGCTGCTAAGGCTTTAGCGTCCGGACAGTCGACTATTTGGTTCTTTTTGGTGAGGAACCTGTTCCAGAATTTGCGGCTGACTCTCCGGGCTGTTGAGTTATGTGACTTAAATCGTCTGCGTCCGGAGGGCGGACATAAGTCCCCTGAAAATTTGCCCGAAACGCATCCTCGAGCTCTTCCCAACTTCCAATGGTATTTTCTGGGAGGCTTTTGAGCCAATGCCGGGCTGGCCCTTTGAGCTTGAGGGGTAGGTATTTTATGGCGTGGAGATCATCTCCTCTAGCCATATGTATGTGTAGGATGTAATCCTCAATCCAGACTCCGGGGTTTGTTGTTCCGTCGTATGCCTCTATGTTTACGGGCTTGA
Source organism: Triticum dicoccoides (assembly GCF_002162155.2). NCBI lineage: Eukaryota > Viridiplantae > Streptophyta > Magnoliopsida > Poales > Poaceae > Triticum > Triticum dicoccoides. Next base: position 444,189,501 of record NC_041393.1, on the reverse strand, counting down.
ATCCCGCTGGAAATTCGTGATCTAGTACCTCATCGGTGAAACATAGGGTGTGTGCGGCCCGTGTATTTAGGTGTACCGTTATTTTCGAACACTCGACGTGTTGTGTTGCTCCCTGGAGCCTTCTTTCTTGGCCCATAGATGGACCTGACCGGGCCATCCTTTTTGCGAGGATTCTTATGTGGATCGTGTGCCGGCTTGTGTGCAGCGCCGGTTGCCACTCTTAGCCTGTCGTCTGGTCGTCTATCCGACCAGGCGGCCTCTTTGTTTTTTGACTGTGGGGCCTCTATGGCCTCCTCGTCAAATTCGGGTAACAGCTTGCGCTTCGGGTAGCTCTTTGCTTGGTGACTATCGCCGTATTTATCTACGGTCTTGAGTACTTTGCTCCATCTCATTCTGAGTACGTCTTCCACTGTTTCGAGCTTCTACTTCTGCTGCTTCAAACTTCTTGCAGTGGCGACGAGCCTTTTGTGGAGGTTCCTATGCTCCGGTGATGTGTCCGGCGTGAAATCATCCGGACTGTTGTTTTCGCCGGGGATGGGTTGCTCGTCCAATTCATCCTATTCGGACGGTTGCTTGGTGGCATGTTTGTCGTCCACTGGTTCGCCCTGCTCTACGGCTGGGTCTGTATGGGTGCTGTTGTTATCGAGGCTGGACTTCGGGCGGCGCTTGCGTCGCTGTTTTGGCTGTTTTGTGGGGGAATTATCCTTCGCCACGTCCCGTTGTTCTTTGTTATCGCTTCCTCTTGGTGTATCCACCATGTAGACATCGTGAGTTGAGGTGGCTTTCCAGTGCCTTGTGGGCGCTGGTTCTTGATCGTCTCCGGCATCGTTGTCCATACCGTCGATGTCTTCGGAGTCGAAGTCTAGCATGTCGGTTAGATCGTCGACAGTGGCTACAAAGTGGGTGGTGGGTGGGCTTTGAATTCCTTCATCGTCCGCATCCCAACCGTCCTGACCGTAGTCCGGCCAAGACTCTCGTGCACACGAGTCCGCTCGAACCCTTAATTCGGAGCCAACTGCGCAGATTGAGGATGGGTGGCTAGACACCGCCTCAGGGGCTGCTACCTCTACGGCGATGGAGCCGAATACTGACCCTGTCCCTTGTGAAGCTCGTGACTCCGAGGTGCCGGATTCCTCGCCGGACTCCGAACCTCCCGCGCCCCTACCAATCGAATCCGATTGGGCGCCGATCATGTAGTTCACCGCTGCATACTTTTTTCAGCACTCGCCTTTTGGCGACATCCTGAACTCTCTAAAGTATCTCTCGTTATCAGGAGAGCCCTGGCCGGACAACGGTCAGGACGGTTGGGATGCGGACGACGAAGGAATTCAAAGCCCACCCACCACCCACTTTGTAGCCACTGTCGACGACCTAACCGACATGCTAGACTTCGACTTCGAAGACATCGACGGTATGGACGACGATGCCGGAGACGACCAAGAACCAGCGCCCACAAGGCACTGGAAAGCCACCTCAACTCACGATGTATACATGGTGGATACACCAAGAGGAAGCGATAACGAAGAACAACGGGACGCGGCGAAGGATAATTCCCCCAAAAAACAGCCAAAACAGCGGCGCAAGCGCCGCCCGAAGTCCAGCCTCGATAACAACAGCACCCACACAGACCCAGCCGTAGAGCAGGGCGAACCAGTGGATGACGAACATGCCACCAAGCAACCATCCGAACAGGATGAATTGGATGAGCAACCCATCCCCGGCGAAAACAACAGTCCGGATGATCTCACGCCGGACACATCACCGGAGCATAGGAACCTCCACAAAAGGCTCGTCGCCACTGCAAGAAGTTTGAAGCAGCAGAAGTAGAAGCTCAAAACAGCGGAAGACGTACTCAGAATGAGATGGAGCAAAGTACTCAAGACCGCAGATAAATACGGCGATAATCACCAAGCAAAGAGCTACCCGAAGCGCAAGCTGTTACCCGAATTTGACGAGGAGGCCGTAGAGGCCCCACAGTCAAAAAACAAAGAGGCCGCCTGGTCGGATAGACGACCACATGACAGGCTAAGAGTGGCAAGCGGCGCCCCACACAAGCCGGCACACGATCCTTGCAAAAAGGATGGCCCGGTCAGGTCCATCTATGGGCCAAGAAAGAAGGCTCCAGGGAGCAACACAACACGTCGAGTGTTCGAAAACAACAGTACACCTAAATATAGGGGCGCTGCACAGCCCCTATGTTTCACCGATGAGGTACTGGATCACGATTTTCTAGCAGGATTCAAGCCCGTAAACATAGAGGCATATGACGGAAAAACAGACCCCGAAGTCTGGATTGAGGATTATATCCTACACATACATATGGCCAGAGGAGATGATCTCCATGCCATAAAATACCTACCCCTCAAGCTCAAAGGGCCAGCTCGGCATTGGCTCAAGAGCCTCCCAGAAAATACCATTGGAAGTTGGGAAGAGCTCGAGGATGCGTTTCAAGCAAATTTCCAGGGGACCTATGTCCGCCCTCCGGATGTAGACAATCTAAGTCACATAACTCAACAGCCCGAAGAGTCAGCCCGCAAATTCTGGAACAGGTTCCTCACCCAAAAGAACCAGATAGTCGACTGTCCGGACGCCGAAGCCTTAGCAGCCTTCAAACATAACGTCCGAGACGAATGGCTCGCCAGACACCTCGGCCAGGAAAAGCCAAGGACAATGGCCGCGCTAACAAGCCTCATGACCCGCTTTTGCGTGGGGGAAGATAGCTGGCTGGCAAGATGCAGCACCAGCGACCCGAGTACATCCGAGGTCAGGGATGGAAATGGGAAACCACGACGCAGAAAAGATCAGCGCCGGACTAAGGAAAATGGCCCAAAGAGCACGGTGGTCAATGCCGGGTTCAAAAGCTCTCGGCCGAACAACAATACACTGCCTTTTAAGGACAACAGTAATGAGCTATCCAACCTAAACAAAATCTTGGACAAGGTATGTCAAATCCACAGTACCCCCGGGAAGCCTGCAAACCATACCCACAGAGATTGTTGGGTCTTCAAGCAGTCCGGCCGACTTAACACCGAACACAAGGGGCTCGACACACCAAGCGAAGACGACGACGAACCCCACAAGCAGATCGCCGGAAAACAGAAGACTTTCCCACAAGAAGTCAAAATAGTGAACTCCCTTCATGTGATAACACTGAAAAATAGATTGGCACCTACTAAAGTACACGCCGCACGGTCCACCCCAGCGGAGTCCCGAAATTGGATGTCAAAACCAATTACTTTCGACCATCAGGATTACTCTAGAAGTATTCGAAACGTAGGAGGGACCGCTTTGATATTGGATCCTATAATTGACGGACTACAATTTACACAAGTCCTAATGGATGGCGACAGTGATATAAACCTGCTATACCAGGACACCATCCGCAGAATGGGGATAGACCCTACCAAAATTCGCCATAGCAGCACTTCCTTTAAAGGAGTAACACCAGGCCCTTATGCCAATTGTACGGGCTCTTTACTACTAGAGGTTGTGTTCGGATCATCCGACAACTTCCATCGCGAAAAGCTAATCTTCCATATCGCCCCATTTAAAAGTAGCCATCAAGCACTATTGGGACGCGAAGCTTTCTCTCGCTTTAATGCAATACCGCATTACGCGTCTCTTACACTTAAAATGCCCGGTCCACGCGGTATCATCTCATTAAAAGGTAACTTCGAGTGTTCCTCGACCACTGAAGAACGTGAGAGTGCCTTGACAGCCACACACTGATCCGGCTTTGCTGATCAAAGCTCCTAAAACAGGTCATTCAGACCCCAGACACGGTTAGACGAGTCCGGTATAAATAAACAAGGGGCTTACTAGCCATGTACCCCTTTACAAGGGGCTGCACGCATGAACAATGAGAACCAATAAAGCTCAATCTTATTCATCTTTTAAATCATACTATGTTTTAAATACATTTTCTGCACGATATTTTTCCAAACTAAGTTCCTCTCTTTTTACAGATGAACATCATGCTACACCCGTCCAGGATACAGCACAACGGAGACATAGGCGCAGACGTGCAGCAGGGACCCGTTAGAAGGATTCTTTTCAGATTAAGACCCTGCGTAAACCTTTTTTACTGTCTCTTGTTGATACACATCCACCGGTTTCCTAGCATAAACGAGGAGGAGGCTAGCGTTTTGGCATCGGCCGCGTCAGAAGTTTCCGCGCGTACCTGGACACTAGGGGCTTAGGGCATTGTTCTGCCCGTTATCATAAAGACGAATACCTCAGGGAGTGTTCGGCGTCTCGAGTTAGGCCTTATATGCATCAGCTTCGAATCATGTCTTTCGTCAAATGTTGGGTTTGCCCGGCTCCTGTGTTCTGCTGCCTTACGTTCCGCTCTATCGGCTAACGTGACACCAGGAGAACTACTGCGATTGTGCCCCGGTTCGGCCGGGCGAGCACCTCAGTAGAGAAAGCCGAAAACTGACTGTCATGATATAGCGAGAGACTGGTCAACCACTCGATCGACCATCGGAATGTTTAGAATTCCTCCGCTTTGATGAAGGACTGTTTCCCGGTCAGGCACACACATGCCCCGAGTTCAGAAAGCACGGTGCCTATAGGGGCTATATAGTAGCCCCACCATCGAACTCCTATGGCTAAGTGAAAGTGATAAAGCATTATAGTCCGGTTGCCTAGTTTGCTACGCTATCACCTCCTTCATAGGACCAAGACGTTGGATTAAGTGTGAAAATGCGCTTTTTTGCAAACACCCCCGCACCATGTGCGTGGGGGGGGGGCTGAAGCCTAAGACTGCCATCTTTCAGGTTATATATATACATTAATGGACGCACAGGAGATATTTCAATTCTTGAACGCACAAGTATAAAAAGCCCTTATATTATAAATATGGTTTTGCAAATCATACATGTCATTTGAACATAACGTTTTTCGAGCATTGCGACTCTATTAAACGAGCGCCCGGCAGGACTTCCTCAAAATAGTGTTCGGCGGGTAATCGGCTTCTGTCCGAAACTCGGGATGCAACGTCGGTGGCATCCCATCTCTGCCCAGCATGTTTTGACACGGGCGAGAGCCATCCGTGCACCCTCTATACATGCCGACCGCGTCATCGCCTTGATATGCGGCACCACATCAAGGAACTGATGCACCAAGCCAAAATAACTCTTCGGCTTGGGCCTGTCCGACCACAGATGAGCCACGACATCCTTCATGGCAAGTCCGGACAACCTGTTCTACTCAGCCCACTCAGCCAATCGATCGGTTAACGGAAGTGGACGCTCCGGACTATGGAATTGAGACTAAAAAAGTTGTTCCATCTCATGATCCTTTTGGCTTTGGAAGTGCACGACTGCGTCCGCCGCACTCGCCGCCAAATTCAGATAAGCATCCTCCGCACCCCACAACTGGCCCAACTGAGCATACTTCGGATCCGTGAACTTCCGACGCAGCAGAAAGGGCTTTCCAGCCGCGATGTCTCCGGCCTGACGCAGCTCCTCCTTTACAGCCCTCATCGCAGAGCGGGCATCCTTGGCTTCGGCGGTGGCCTTCTTTATGTCCTCTTGCCCCGCTCGGCGTTCTCTTTCAAGAACCTCACAGCGGTCGGTAGCATCGTTCAGCTTCACGGCCATTCCGGCCATCTCGTCCCTTCTTCGGCAGTGAGCAGCCTTTTCGGCTTTTAGCTCTTCGGCTGCCTTCGAAGCAGCCGCATCGCTCTTTCTAGCTTGATCCTTGGCTCGAGCAAGCTCTGCCCGAAGGTCCTCCATAGCAGCGGCGCCATCTGCATCAAGCATACATGTTGTAAGGTGTGGGCATCAGCTCCCTTACCAGGTGACCGCGGAGAAACCACCTACCTTGTGACTCGTCAAGTCGTTTATTGACCAGCGCGATGTCCGCATCCGCAACGTCGAGTTGCCGCTTCAGTTCGGCAACTCTATCAGTCCGCCTGGCCACCGCACGCTCCTCCCCCTAAATAGGAACATCGACATCTTAACACTGAGATTATAATCCATGGCACGCCGTCACCTCTGGCAACGCACCGAGTCTCAGGGGCTACTATCTATACAGGGCGCACTCTATGTGCAAAACTGTCAAAAGGTATGTCATTTTTACGTACCTCAAACCCCGTCAGTAAACTTCTGACGGCCTCATGCAACCCGCTCTCAGCGGATGAAATCCTTTCAATCACCATACTCATTAATGTACGGTGATCTTCTGAGATAGATGCCCTCTCGAGCAGATCCTTCAGCTCCTCCGGCCGTACACCAGTTGGTGCCGAACTCTCCGGCCCCGCCGGACTCGGGGAGACCCTCCGCGACGACACCTCGGGGTCGTCCGCCCCGCCTGACGGTGCGGCAGATGGAGGCGTTTCTCTCTCCATCATCTCCGAACGAAGATCCCCCGAAGATGAGCTCTGCTGAGAAGGGATGAGATCCGAACTACAAGGCAAGAACTTCGGTTATCTTCAGAAATAAAAACAGGGATGTCCTTTTGTTACAAAACTCCCCTTTTTCTACTGACGGCGCGCTGGAGGGTTGATTCCCTTGGGGAAATAGTGCGGCCAGGGCTTCTCCTAGCGCAGGACCCTCCAGTGAAGATTTCTTCCCCCGCTTTGAGGCTTTGGCCTCTGGATCTTCGGAAGTGGTCCTCTTCTCCCCCTGGAGGGAGGGATTCTCGATCCCCCCTTTCTTGAGAGCCTCCTTAGCAGAGGCGGTAGTTTTCCTGTTTTCCCCTTCGCCTTCTTCTGAAGGCACAACCTCCAGCATCTTGACTAACACGGGATCCGGCGTGGTCTCCGGGAGGGGGGCCGGACACCGTATCAGTTTTGCTTGCGCTATCCACTCCTGTTCAAGGGATAGCTGGTTAAAAGGAAAATCCATTATAAATAAACGTACGGTATGTCCGGACACAGGGCTACTTACTTCAGTATCCGGGCGATTGCAGCTTAGGCCGGCGTCCTCGGTCAAGTCCGGGCACATCTCTTGTGATCCGAAGAACAGTTTATACATCTCCACGAGTGTCATACCCATGAAGTGTTGAAGAGCTTGCGGTCCCTCCGGATTGAATTCCCACAGACGGAGGGGGCGACGTTTGCAGGGCAGAAGGCGCCGAATCAGCATGACCTGCGTCACTACGACCAGATTGATCTCCCTCTCCTGGAGGTCTCGAATCCGGCCCTGCAATATTGGTATGTCCTTGGACGGCCCCCAGTCAAGCCCTTTGTTGACCCATGACGCCAGCCGTTGTGGAGCGCCCGAGCGAAGGCGGGCGGCGGCACCTGCCTGCTGCCCCTGGGAGCGGTGATGTAGAACCACTCCTGTTTCCACAAGCCGAGCTCTTCTTGAAAAGAGCCCTCGGGCCATGGAGCATCGGCCCTCTTACTTATAACTGCCCCTCCGCACTCTGCCTATCACCCCTCGATTATCTTCGGCTCCACGTTGAAGGTCTTGAGCCACAATCCGAAGTGAGGGGTAGTGCGGAGGAAGGCTTCGCAGACAACAATGGACGATGAGATGTGGAGGATGGACTCTGGAGCCAAGTCATGGAATTCCAGCCCATAATAAAACATGAGCCCCCTCACGAAGGGGTCCATCGGGAAGCCTAAACCCCGACGGATGTGAGACACGAACACGACGCTCTCGCCAGGCTCGGGAGTGGGAATGACTTGCCCTTGGGCAGGCAACCTATGCGAAATCTCGTAGGTTAGGTACCTGGCGTCTCTCAGCTTTATCACATCTTCTTCCGTGAAGGAAGAGGGCATCCACCGGCCCTGTATGTCGGAGTCGGACATTGTCGAAGGTCCGAAGCGCTCGAATCTGCAGCCTTGGGTGTTGGAACTCGGGGCAAGGGGCGGATTCGATTGAGGATCGAAGGAAAGGGACAGGCCTTGGTCTCATTATAAAGGGGGAGAATATCAAGAGCCGTCCCCGTGACCGTTTGGAACTCGCCTTTGATGGAGGGGGCGGGGCAGCGGGAGCGGTTGGGTTACCCACGTCCGTATTGATGAGAATCCCGGAATAAGGGGACACGATCTCTGCTTCGATAAGACGTGCCAAGGAAACCGCTTCGCTAAACGCGCTGAGGTGGAACAATAAAAACAATTCGAGTAAAGGCTTGGTTATGGTGTGACGTCACGCCACGGAATATGTCAGCAGATTGAAGTTGTGTAAATATTATTCTCTATACGGTGGTATGTGGAATTTATTTTGCAGCGCCGGACACTATCCTGGAGTTCATAATCTTCTATGAATTATTCGGAGGAGGAACCCGCCTTGCAATGCCGAAGACAATATGCGCGCCGGACTCGTCGTCATTGAAGCCTGGTTCAGGGGCTACTGAGGGAGTCCTGGACTAGGGGGTGTCTGGATAGCCGAACTATCATCATTGGCCGGACTCCAAGACTATGAAGATACAATATTGAAGACTTCATCCCGTGTCCGGATGGGACTTTCCTTGGCGTGGAAGGCAAGCTTGGCAATACGGATATGTAACGCCCCGGATTCGTTGTGCCAGGTGTCCGCCAGTTATTCGCCATCTTTGCCATGTCATTTGCTTGCGTGTTGCATATTGCCATGTCATCATGTGCATTTCATTTTGCATACGCGTTCATCTCATGCATCCGAGCATTTTCCCCGTTGTCCGTTTTGCAATCCGGCACTCCCATGTTCCCCGGCGCCCCCTTTTTCCTCTTTTCATGTGCGGGGGTTAAACGTTCTCGGAATGGATCGTGGTTTGCCAAGCGGCCTTGGTATAGCACCGGAAGACCGCCTGTCAAGTTTCGTGCCATTTGGAGGTCGTTTGATACTCCAACGGTTAACCGGGTAACCGCAAAAGCCTCTTTTGTGTGCAGCCCAACTCCCTTCCAAAGTGGTCCAAAACCCAGCAAACTCACCTCCATGCTCTCCCCCGTTCGATCACGATCGCGTGGCCGAAAACCGCACCTCATTTGGACACTCCTATCTCCCTCTATCTATAAATATGCCTCTCCCCCCGAAATTTCGCGCAGTCCAAACCCTAGCCAAACTCCTCCCCGCCGCCGGACATGTCCGCCTTCGCACCGGACGTGTCCACCACCGGCCGCCATGTCGCTCCGACGATCGGAGGCCGCCACCTCGCCGCCAGCCTCTGTCAGGACCCCGACTCAATGCCACATCGATCTAGCATGTAACACCTCATATCACTTTGCGGCCTCACGCACGGTATCCCCATGGGTGTCGCCTTACCTTTGCCCGGGACCGTTTGCGCCTTTTGGCACACGTATATGATAGTGTCGCTAGCATCCATATGATAAGGAGCCCAGGCTGACATGGCTAGTCGTAAACCCAAAGTGGCACAAACTTACAGGGACAGGCATCCATGACCCAGCATCGAACGTGTCGGTCATCAGCGAGTGAATCCAGGCTGTAGCACTGGGCTAGCAGGACTCCGGTTAACCGGGCTGTAGCGGGCTAACAGGACTCCAGTATTCATCGCGTGACATTTCCCTGAAGGGACAGACACAGGAACGAAGAAGGACACATGCCGGCCAGCCTAAGTGTTCTGGAGCAGTAGCAAGCTACCATGGCTCAGTGGAAGCACTAGGAGACATTTCCCGGTAAGAGAGGCTAGTAAGAATAAACAACTAGATAGTCAGATCCCACGCATACCAAGCATTTAAATAACATACACACAATATGCTCGATATGTGCAAATACAACATGGCATCACAACATGACTCTACAACTCCAATATTTTATTCAATAGGCTCCGAGGAGCGAGATATTACAAACATGGGTCTCTCGACCCAGCATTCAGAGCATACAAGTCAAAGCACATGCGGAAGCTTAACATGTCTGGGTACAGACAACTACAAATGAAAAAAAAGGCTAAGAAGCCTGACTAACTACCAGATCCTTTTTTTTACTATGAACAGTAGGGTAAAACCCCACTGCAATTTTTATATTAATGAACAAATAAACAAGTAGTCTTGTAGGCTTGAGGTAAGCCTACAGAAAAAAAATAACAAAAAGAAAACTAAAAGAAAACTAAAAGAAAGACTAATAAAGGAAATAAAAAGAAAAGAAAAAGAAACAGAAAAGGAAAAAAGCTATGAGTAAGCACAAATATAAATTACAACAAGTCTTCCAGCCATTGGTTGAAAAGAGTCAAATGCTTCTTCTTCATTCTGAACCTTAAAAGTTTTAGCTCCTCCAGGAAAATGAACCTCCAACCTTGAAAGGATGGGGTAATGTTTTCGAATATTTTGTTATTTCTGGTTATCCATATGGCCCATGCTCCTAGAATGATGATCTGCATGTAAAAAGGGTATTGCAGTTTGTCCTTTAGATCCTGGAAAGCTTCCAGAACTGACAGGTTTTGTGTTCTGGTTGGACAAATGTAGTCCCAGCATTGTTGCACAAATGGGCATCCCCAGAAAAGGTGATGAAGTGTTTCTTCCTGCTGACAATCATTGACTGCACAGTTGTATGCTTCTAGCACAAAATTCTTCCTTCTAAGCAAGTTTCTAGTGTTAACTCTGTCATGGAGTAGTTGCCAGAAGAAAACTTTATGTTTTGGCTGACATGAGCTTTGCCAGATCCAACTGAAATGGGGAGATGTTTGCTTGTGACCTATTAATACCTTATATGCTTTGATGGAAGAGTATGTCTCCTTACCCCAGATGTAACTCCAAGTATCTAGAGATTCCAGAAATTCAGATTGTCTCATAGAGATGCAAATATCCTCCATTTAAATGGTAAGTAACTACCAGATCCTGCCGAGGGCACAAGATCGTAGCTGAGGTAACAAGCTAAACGTCAAAGTCCAAGCGGAACTACTAGCGAGACTGAAGTCTCTCTGCAAAAACATAAAATAGGCAAACGTGAGTACAAATGTACCCAGCAAGACTTACATCAGAACTATCTACATATGCATAATTTCAACAAAGGGATGGTGGGGTTTAACTGCAGCAAGCCAGCTTTGACTCGGTGGCTATCCTGAACTACGACTGCAGGTAAGTCTTTTGAGGTGGCGCACACGAGTCCACATATTCACCATATCAATACACCACTATGGATCCGCTCCCGTCTCCCTACGAGAACGCCATCCATATCACTCACACTTATCTTGTGCATTTTAGAGTATCCACTTTCACTTGTCTATGAACTGGACAGGCAACCCAGAAGTCCTTTACCGCGGACACGGCTATTCGAATAGATCATATTAACCCTGCAGGGGTGTACTTCTTCACACATGCTCTCGCCACTTACCGCCATGTACACGTCATGTATCTCGGCAACCTTCAAGCGGAAGCCTGGCGAGGGAGTCGGCCACGACCTGACTAACCACACAAGTCTCTAGTCCAGGTTTATCGCCTATTCGGGTTCCATCCGCAAGGAGATCCGGCCGGGGTGTCGCTCACAGCCCCAAACGATGTGTGCAGGGTTCCCAAGTCCACCATCCGGGTGCCACTTGGTACACCGGGCCACTGTGCCTAGTCTGTCCCAAGCCCACCTGTACCGGGTGCCACTTGGTAGACTACTAACACTACCTACAAACACCAGAAACTAGTTGCAACTCCTGGACAGAGATCAGGTTGATTAATAAGTTGAGAGGGGCCGAGTTACCGGAACCCAATGTGTGGTAGTAGCTATTCATGGATCACAAACACAGAACTCAGTTCCGGAGGACGGCTGCAATGAGACAACCCATCATGTACTCCTACATGGCCTCTCACCGCTACCTTTACCAAATCGTGTTCACACACTTAGCTCACACAGTAGGACATGTTTACACACCTCCAATTCATCCCCGATGAATCAGACCTGACTCAACTCTAAGCAGTAGCAGGCATGACAAACAAGCATGAGTGAGTAGGCACATCAGGGCTCAAACAACTCCTACTCATGCTAGTGGGTTTCATCTATTTACTATGGCAATGACAGGTCATGCAGAGGATAACGGGTTCAACTACCGCAGCAAGTAACAGTTGAATCATTGTTGTCCTAATGCAGTAAAAGAGAGCAGGAGCGAGAGAGTGGGATTGTATCGGAGTGAACAAGGGGGTTTTTGCTTGCATGGCACTTCTGAAGATAACATTGAGTCTTCATTGGTGTCAACGATCACAACGTCGGAACATCATCTACCGAGAGGGGACAAATACCGGCAACAGAGAAGAAATGCAATCAATGCAATGCACAATATGATGCATGATCATGACATGGCAAAATGAGTGTGTTGGGCTAATGCAACTAGAACCAGATGGGTTTGAGTCATTTTGAACCAATGGTTCAACCCCAAACTCATCTTATGAATTTAAATAGTGCTTATCATGTTTTGCACTAAACAGCAAGGTTAAGTTGTTTAAACATGCATGAAAAATGGTACATATGGATAGATTGGATTTTTCTGATCATTTTTCATATATAATTTATTTCATTTGGAGTTACGATTGAATTTCTATGATTTTTAGAAGTTTATACTATTTTCTGGAATTTCCTGAATTAAAATTAATCCAGAATATGAGTTATGACGTCAGCACTGCGTCATGCTTGCATCAGCAAGTCAACAGGGCTGCCCCGAGTCAAACCTGACCAGGGGGTCCCACTAGTCAGTGTCACGGTGCTCGTTAGGGTCGCTGACGTGTGGGCCTAGTCAACGGCCATGTCAGCGCGGTCAACTCAGGCATGTGGGTCCCGCTGGGTTTCTAAACTAACCTAAACAGAAACAAAACTAGGATTAATTAGGGCCTGGGGCCCATGCATCAGTGGCCCAGGGGGTTGGTTAGCGGTGTGATTAGGCCCTAATCACGGCCACGTCGGCAGTCGCTGGAGCCTTGCCGGCGACGATCTCAAACCGCGGCGGAAACTCGCTGGAAAACTGCTACGGGGCTCGGTTTTGCGCGTGGTTTGCGTCTACGGGGAGCTGAAGGTGCCGCGCATCCAGAGGTGGCGACGGATGGATCTAGGGTGGCCGAAGATAGCCGGAACAGAGCTCGCGGCGGCGGCCGGAGTTCGGCCAATGGCGGGCTAGGCGATGCAGGGCACTAGGGGAGGCTTTGGTGTGTGCTACGTGCTCCTGGTGAGGTGTGGAGCACGGTGGTGTGCCCAGCTTTGAGCCACTGTGGCTCTGGCCACGATGGCGACGTGCGGTGGCGGCGGCGGGCACGGTCGAGCTCAGTGTAGTCGCTGCGGTGCTCGAGAGTGAGAACGGGAAGGGGAAGGAGGAAGAGGAGCTCACGAGGAGTGCAGGGGGCGTCGAAGCGGGCTCGGGGAAGGCTCGGAGCAGACGGCGCGGCCGTGGCGATCTCAGTGTCCGAGGGGGAAGAAGGCGAGGTAGCCGGCGATGCAGGGTGGCAGGCGTCGCGTGGCTCTGCGTAGATGATGAGGACGACCCTGCGGTTCTCCTGGGCAGGTCAGCGAGGCGAGGGGAGCTCAGCGGGCACGACTATGGCAAGCGGCGGCGACGCCGGCGCTCGGGGAAGAGAGGGGGAGGGAGCCAGAGGAGGGGATGAGCATGGGGAGAGTGAGAGAGCGTCGAGGGGGGGGCGCGTGGCGTCTCCACGGGGTCGAGGAAGCGAGCAGGGAGGCAGGAGGAGGTGGAAGCAGGAGGTGGCCGCGGCTCGGCTGTGCGCGCGGCACGCACGATGCCAGAAGGCATGGGGAAGACGACGCGCGAGGAGGTGGGCTAGGCTGGCCAACCAGGCCGGCCAGGTGGGCTGCCAGGTAAGCTCAGATAATTTCTCTATCTCTCTCTGGTTTTCTCTTTTCTATTTTTTCTGCAATTGTTTTGACTTAATTAAAATGCTAAGGCATTTTCAAAAACCCTGAAAATAATTGTGGGCCTTGTTTGGAATATTTCCAACAGCCCCCACTTAAGTTCAGAATTATTTGGACAATTAAAATATTATATAGCATTTAATTGTCCTAATTTCAAATACGTATGAATTAACTCCAAAATCTAGAAATGTCCTAGAAATGTGTGCATCATTTTTGGAAGAAGTTTTCACCCATTCCACAATTGATGAACTTTTCTAAAGGCCATTTTTGGTAGATGGAAAAGATTTAATTTGACCCTAGTTGTATTTCATTTGCTGCTAGGGTTTATCAGTCCCCATTTCAAGTTTAATTAAAACTTAGACATGATGCAACACAAGATGCTAGCGCTAAGCATTGCCAGAACTAGGGATGTGACAACTCACCCCCACTAAACAAGAATCTCGCCCCGAGATTCAAGTTGTGAGGTAAGAAGACAGAGGGACACCAGCTATCACAACCTTCACGATCCAGATGTCTTTCTCGAGGGTGTTGATTCATTGCATCACCTTGATCTCGACGTCTTGCTTGAGAATTACATCCAACATGACAACGGGTAGAAAGGAAGAATTTTAGAAGAATCAATCTTCGTGAGGTTCGAGCAACTTAGGATCATCTCAATGATCACAAGATCAACTCACAGAATGGAACATGGAAACATCTCTGGAGCTGAGAGGCAAAACATGCATCAGAAGGGACGGAAGAAACAATTTGACAAGGGTTTCAAGTAGCGAGGAAAAGAATTGCCATGATACCATAGCGGGGCATCTTAGGGAAGGTGACTCGTAGAAATATTCCCTTGAGTGGCAAAAAGAATTACCTTTGATTCAGAGATCATTGAAAACTGTTCTTACCAGGCTAAGGCAATTCACAAATGATTGTTTAATGGAGTTCGAAGAAATTGCATACTCAGACCAGAAAGGAAACTATGGTTATAGAACAACTCGGCAAACAGATGGGACATTCCAATTGATACCGAGAATATAACCCAGTGATTGAGCGTGCTCTCAAGAACTTGAGCATTTCCATATTCATCAAGGTTTTACCAATATCCGTGTCAAGGATCCTGGCAACACAACGTACTACCATGATGAATACCGGTGGAAGATGCAGATGCAAAGGAAGATAACACCTTCTCAGATTTCACCTTGGCGGGGCCAAGGGAACAAAATCTGGATGATCGACCGAGAGACATTTAGCACTCCGCTTCTAATGTTCTCCTTGATGTGCTAGTGTAACCCATTCGTAGATATGGTTTGATATCTAGAACATCAGGTAAAAGGTCGGTCTTCGGGAACACAAAAATCCATAAGGAACGACTAGGGAGTAAATCCTACGAAATCCTTATGGGGAGGTGACCAACTTCCTCAATGAAGATACTACAATAATGGGCCTTCCAGCTGGGTGTGTTGGCCATGATATCCACTTTACCGGGTTACAGAGAGGCCAATATTATAGTTCTTGGGAGATGTTCCAACCATCATATCTGCCTGAGATTCAGATCTGGTTGGTGTCAGAATATTCCAGACTCATCGAGTCTAGAAAGAAAATGAAAGTTTGCAACACAAATCGACGAGATGACGTTGCAAGATTCTCGGGGAATGAACTACGATAGCAAACTCCAAGGCATGAGCTGGTTCTACTACACACATGTGAACATGATGTCCTAGACAAGCATGACCACGTGGTAGTCTTACAATAAAACACTACCGAGTTCTGGTTGGGAACCATCATCGAGGATAATGAAGTCTTGTGCATGAACTAGTATTCTCACCATAACTCCTTTTCCCTTGAACAAATCAATCAGTGGCTTGGTGTGCTAGGAAACCCATATAGAATGGAGGCGGCCAACCTACCAAACCATAGAGTACTTCGCACATGCATGACTAACTTGGGACGATTCCAGAGGAAGCAACATTGACTTTCTCGAATTCACGGCGGCAACTTGCACCAAATGCGCATGAATGAGAGGAAGTCACTTCTTTCATCCAAGCATATACTTCATGAACGGGGCATGAAGAAAATGCTTACACAAGTTTCCAACACCAGCTGGATGTTCAACACGAATCATGGTGGAGACAAAATGCCGCTGATGGGCTCAACAGCAACTCATCGGAATTTCCATATCACTGGACTTCCACCATTATGTGAACAATGTGATAGTATTGGTCAGACCAAAAGATGTAATGGTGTATGCTCGAGGAATCAACCACGAGTAAGACAACATTACGAATATCGTTGGTTCTAACTTGATTTGATGATGGCCCACACTCAAATCAAGGTTTGGGCAAGACGATAGGTTCAACAACTGATTACGAGGACCAATCGATGAAGAAATCATCTTTCTACAACAAACACACAAACACAAGATGTCTCTTTGGAAATGAACTAAGTTAGGCAAGCTTTTATCTTCCAACTCTCCAAGTTGTTGTTTAGCTTATCCAACTAGCTCAGGGTATCCGACACGAATTCATGGAGAAAGGGTGGTTTACAAGAAAACCAACTTGATCACGAGCTCAACATAGTAGTCAGAAGACAACCTCGTGATACCTCTGAGAAGACATTCAGAGAATCACGAACCACCGATATGTTACTAAGCTCAAGATCAGTCTTGCTTTTCAAGGCAAGACGATATGACCAGAAGAGCGAGAGATTGACACAATCCTAACTCATTGATCGAGGAGTGCACCAGAAATAAGGACTAGGCAGCACAAACTATCTTAGAATGATGATTCAAGAACCAACAACTAAGAATGAAATTATTGTCCATTAACTACAAAGCAACAAGGTTGCTAGGAGTATTGATTTCACACATCACGATTCACTTGTCAGCACTCCGGTTGCGACAACACGGAACCGAGGAATGAATAATGGTGGCAAGAGGTATCACTGTATCAAGAATTCATAAGATGGTGTGCAATTCCCATGACATTCTTGACATAAGACGGTAATACTTCAGGGTAGAACAGAATCAGAAGCTGGATTGGCATTTTGATCTGCGAAATACAACTACTTTGACCCAATCCTAAATATGGATGAGGTACTGGAGTTTGTTTCTCCTAGTCATTCTGAAATAAAATGGTTTGACGGACCACAAGGGTAATAGGCATCGATGAACAAATGCACGCATACTCTTGACTATCAATTGATAGACGAGGGTCGGAATACAATTAAAGAGGGACAACCCAATAGAACATATGATTTTCTGAGTTGTGGATGCATGGACTAGCATGTCAAACGAGTTCAACATATTTCTTCCAGATAACCCATGCAGAAAGGTTGAACTAGCAGAGTCACGATATAGAGAGAAGAACTCATCAAGAGCACTCTGGTTGTGATCTTTTGGTTCAACGAGGAACTGCTGCCATAAGTAGTTCATGGTATTGGGAAGAACGTCGTGTCTCCTCCACCACGCCGCCTCGCCTCCGCCGCGCCTCCTCCCGGCCTTCTCCCCGGTTCCCCGTCGCCTTCCCCTCGTCTCCCGCTGTCTCGCCGAGCTCGCCGGCGTGTAGCTCCGGCGATCCTCGCTAACTGTGCCCGATCCAGATCTGGATCCAGGTTGACCCCGATTTTCGCCCAAGTCCCTGATATTTTGCATTTTCATGCCATGTTCAACGCATCATAACTCCATGCATACTGCTCCGTTTCGTGCGTATAATATGTCAAATTGTTTGCCTCAATCAGTACATCATTTCATCTCATTGCATCATTTTCATTTGAGCTCATCTTGATGCCCGAAATGCTGTTGGAAGAGTGCTATGTGCTGTTAATCTGCTGAAACTGTTATAACATGCTCATTTGTCATTTTTGCCATGTCTGATGTGTGCATCCTATGAGGTTGATGTCTACATGTGTTTTGATCTATGCTATGCTGTCTTCACAGTGGTGCCATCCATGTATTTTTGTGAGTTGTGTAGTGAGTTCATCGAGCTTGTTAAGGAGGGTACTTGCTGTTACTGTTTTGCTAGGCTAAATCTGTTATTTTGTGATGCCATGTAAACCTGCTGCTACAAGTCATTCTATGCATAATATGGAGATGTTCACTAAGGATGTTTTGTTATAAATGTCATTCTCTATCCATTCATGCCCCTAGTTGCATTTATAGCCTGTTGTAGATTGTTGTAATCTTGCTCTCAAACTTGCTAAATAATGTTTGCTGTCAGCCTGTTAACATTAAGTTCAATGTTGCCATGTTTGTTGTTAGTGATTCATGCACCCTATGAACTTGCTCTTGCCATTCTTAGCTTCTCAAACATGTATTCTTACTGCTGGTTTCCTTGCCATGCCATGTATTTCTCTGTGGTGAGTGGTTCAAGCTCACCAACATGCCTACTTATCGTTGTTCCTGCCATGTATGAATCTGTCATATCTTTTGCCATGTTTACATGGGTACCATCATATTTTCCGTGCCCTTTTGGCTCATGGTCAGTAAGGGACTTTTGTTCTATGCAATTAGTAGATTAATGCCATGTCTTTGTTTGCTATGTTAAGTTCTTGTAACATGTTGTTTGATAGCTCTAAACATTGCAACCTGATGTTATTTCCTGATAAGTCTGAAACTGTTATTATTTGCAATCTTACCATGTCCTGTTGAGCATGTTCTAGTAGTTTCTGGAGATAGCTCGGTGTTCATGTTTTGTTATGCTTTACTTGTACTTCATGCCCATGCCTTTTGTCATTATGTTGGTGTGCTGTAGCATATTTTTGATGCTTGCAATATGCCTAGTTGCTGTTATGGACAGATTGTTGTCGTATCTTGTATAGTGTGTGTGTGTTGAACCGTTGCTCCGTTTTGAGTGTGCTTTATATGAAACTTGCTTGTTTTTGCATGTAGCTTCATATTATCATGTTGCATTCATGTTTTGATGTGTTTGCTTGATGTTTGCATGCATTTTGCCTCAATGCCATGTTTAACTCGTTTTGCTCATATCTTCTAGGCCGTAGCTCCGAATTAAATGAACTTTATATGTAACTTGACTAGAATTTCGTGTAGTTCATCTTGGTGCATCTTAACTTGCTGTTTAACAACTTGAACATAAGGTTTGTTCAGTTCTGGACCAACTTTGAAAGTTGCATATGAGGACCTACCGAATTTGTTATATGTTGTTTCCGACCTCATTTAAACTTGCTTTGATGTGTTGTTCTTGTTTGCATCATCTCTTTCCATGAGTAGCTCCATCTAGCTTTGTCATGCATCATACTTGTTTGTGCATCATGTCTTGTCTATGTGTGGTGTGTTTACCATGTTGTGTGCTTCTTCTCGATAGTTCCCGTTTCGTTGCGATCGTGAGGATTCGTTCGTCTATGCTTGGTTCGTCTTCGTGGCTTCATCTTCTTCATGGACTCGTTCTTCTTCCTAGCAGGATTTCAGGCAAGATGACCGCTACCCTGGATCTCACTACTATCATTGCTATGCTAGTTGCTTCGCTCTATCGCTTTGCTGCGCTACCTATCATTTTGTTCTTCAAGCCTCCCAAATTGCCATGTCAGCCTCTAACCTTTTGCACCCTTCCTAGCAAACCGTTGCTTGGCTATGTTACCGCTTTGCTCAGCCCTCTTATAGCATGGTTAGTTGCAGGTGAAGTTGAAGATTGCTCCATGGTGGACAGGGTTATGTAGGGATATCACAATATCTCTTATTTAATTAATGCATCTATATATTTGGTAAAGGGTTGAAGGCTCGGTATTATGCCTGGTGTTTTGTTCCACTCTTGCCGCCCTAGTTTCCGTCATACCGGTATTATGTTCCCGGATTTTGCGTTCCTTACGCGGTCGGGTGATTTATGGGACCCCCTTGACAGTTCACTTTGAATAAAACTCCTCCAGCAAGGCACAACCTTGGTTTTACCATTTGCCTCACCACCACCTACCTTTACCTTGGGAGTAATTAACCCAAGGGTCATCTTTATTTTTGCCCCCCGGGCCAGTGCTTGTCTAAGTGTTGGTCCGAACCTAGCCGCCTGCGGGGCCCCCTCGGGGCAACTCGAGGTCTGGTTTTACTCGTAGCCTGTCTCATCCGGTGTTGCCCTGAGAACGAGATATGTGCAGCTCCTATCGGGATTGTTGGCGCATCGGGCGGCTTTGCTGGTCTTGTTTTACCATTGTCGAAATGTCTTGTAAACCGGGATTCCGAGACTGATCGGGTCTTCTTGGGAGAAGGTATATCCTTCGTTGATTGCGAGAGCTTATCATGGGCTAAGTTGGGACACCCCTGCAGGGTATAAACTTTCGAGAGCCGTGCCCACGGTTATGTGGCAGATGGGAATTTGTTAATGTCCGGTTGTAGATAACTTGACACCAGATCTGAATTAAAACGCATCAACCGTGTGTGTAGCCGTGATGGTCTCTTCTCGGCGGAGTCCGGGAAGTGAACACGGTTTCTGTGTTATGTTTGACGTAAGTAGGAGTTCAGGATCACCTCTTGATCATTACTAGCTTCACGACCGTTCCTTTGTTTCTCTTCTCGCTCTCATTTGCGTATGTTAGCCACCATATCATGCTTAGTCGCTGCTGCAACCTCACCACTTTACCCCTTCCTTTCCCATTAAGCTTTGCTAGTCTTGATACCCATGGTAATGGGATTGCTGAGTCCTCGTGGCTCACAGATTACTACAACAACAATTGCAGGTACAGGTTATGCGATGATCTTGACGCGAGAGCGATGATTTCTTGTTTTGGAGTTCTTCTTCTGCTTCTTCTTTGATTAGGGGATAGGTTCCAGGTCGGCAGCCTGGGCTAGCAGGGTGGATGTCGTTTGAGTTTCTGTTTTGTGTTTCATCCGTAGCTGGATGATGCTCTTATGTAAGATGATGTTGTATTCGTGTGGCATTGTATGCCTTTTGTACGTGTCCCCATCTATTATGTAATGTTGATGTAATGATATCCACCTTGCAAAAGCGTTTCAATATGCGGGTCTATCCTTGGTGGGACCTTCGAGTTCCTCTTGGATAGGGTCGCATATTGGGCGTGACAAGTTGGTATCAAAGCCTCGACCGACCCTAGGAGCCCCCTTGATTGATCGTGTAGTTTGGCCGTTGTTGAGTCTAGAAGAAAGCTGTTTTCTGAGTTTAGTTATATCGGAGATTAGGAATTCTTTTTACTCCTCAGCCCCTTCGTCGCTCTAGTGAGGAATCTTGACGTAGGTGTTTTGAATTACTCCTCTTCCCATTCAAATTTTTCTTTAGGTTCACGTAGTTGGTTTTTCGATCGTTGGTTCTCAGCTCTTTTGATCCGGTGCATTTCTCGTCAAGTTGACTCGACCCTCTTCATCTTTGCGTTCAATCCTCAGTTGTCCTTGTTTTTCCCACCTGCCCTCCCCTTTTCTTCTCGGAACCGGAGTCCGTAATCGAGTGTCCATACTACTCGTGTGAAGTCTTTGCTTTCTTTCCTTAATGATTTCAACCGGTGTTTCCTCTTCAAGATATTCGTCGGTTCCCCCTTCCAAGTTGCCTTTGTTTTCCCGCCCTCCCACCTTCTTCTTCCCGGAGCCTGAGTCTCTTTCGAGCATCAATTTCTTTCATACGGAGCCTCTTCAGTCTTCCATCAATTATTTCAACCGGTGAATTCTCGTCTCGTTTGTCATTCTTCATCTCTTTTTCTTTTTCCGGTGCATTAAATTCAAGTTTTTTGGTGGTGATTATATTCTTTTCCTCAGCTCAAGTGTTCTCCTTGTTCGTTCGCCTCTCGCCAGTTTATCCTTCCGGAGTGCTCAAGACATCTCAGGAGATTCATCTGTGTTCGAATTAATTCGAGGTTGTCACCTCATTCAAATATTTCAAGTGTTCTGGTGCATCATCTATCTCTTCAACAATCCTTTCCAACGGTGTTTTCTATTAGTGGGCCCTAACCCACAGGTCTTTTCCCAGGATCTTACCTGACTCTTCTAATTCCCTTGGAGTTATTTTCAATTCTTTTCAAGTGTGATGTAAGAATGGATCACATCAGTCACATGCCTTCTCCAAGATCTCGTTCAAATTCTTTTCATTGTTGGCTCAACCTCTTCGCTTTTCATTCTCCCGGAGTATCTCAGTACTTTTGGTGGTGTTTCTCGTCGTCATTTGAAGACCGAAGAAGAGTTTTTCCTCTAAATCTTGCCCGTTCTCTCGAAGTTTTGTGGTTCTAGCTTCATGTTATCCTCTCATATTATTCTGTTTGTCAGATATTCTTTCTTACCCATCCGGAGTATGTCAGAAGTTTTTTTCCCGTTTCTTTTCACCGGAGGCCATCATTCCAGTTATCGTTCTCTATTTATCCTGATGCTCCGTTCAAGTGTTCTTTAATCAGCTCATGATCTCTTTGTTCTTTTGCATCTAAATCCCCTCGAGCATATTGGTTCTTCTAATTCTTCCCGGTGATTCATTCTCTTTCGCCATTCAATTTTGAATTCTTCCGGTGGTTCATTCAAGATTCTTTTTGCTTGATTATCTTTTTAATCCATTCGTTCTTTCAATCCTACCGGTGGTTCATGAAGACCTTCTCAAGTTTGCGATATGTCACTTCTCAATTCTTTTTTTTTCAACAAGAATAAGTAGTATGCAAAATCCATTGCTTGTCATCAATTTAATTTGATGAAGGATAAGCATACAATAAATCTTATTCTTATTTCCTCAAGGTGATTAATCCCATCCTTCGGAGTTTGCTCGTGAGGAATAAATTCTAGTTCCAAGCATTTTCATCTTTTCTTTTCCGGAGTTCAATTTTCTCGGTCATTTCATCGGAACCTCCATCTAAATCATCGCAAGGCTTTAATCTTATTCTATTCATCCTTCAATTTTATCTCGTCATCCTTTTGTTACCGGAGTTCTTCATGGTGGTTCTTCATGATTCAATTCATTCTTCAAGAGTTCATCAAGATTTTGTTGGAGGAGTTCAAGTATCTTTTCTTCTCACGTCTCGAAGTGCAATTAATTCTCCGTATTCTTTTGAAGTGGAGTTTTGCATTTCTTCGTTCTTCTCAGCTATCCAATTATTTCCGCTTGTGGCCGGTTATCACCTTATGATCTTGAGATGTTACCGATAAGACTACAACAAGCTTATTCTTTTCGTTGTTGTTTTTCTCAACAACTTCGTTTAAACCTTCCTTCTAAAGATGCTTTCAATTTCATTCGTGGCACAAGTTGTCATTTTCTTCTCCGTTCTTTCCATTCAACTCTTTCAATTCTTTCCGAAGGTTTTGTGTCATGTCTTCATCAAGTATCATTCCATCTTCTCAAGTTCATGATTCGATCCTCTCCATGTTCAGCCGGAGTGCTGCCTAAATCCTTTCAGTCTTATTCGTTTCTTATATCGTTCTAACCGGAGTGGTTTCATAGTCTATCTGATTCCGTGAGCTTTCGATTCTCGTCATTCTCGTCGTTCCTCTCTTCTTCTCGAGTGCTCTCGATTCTTTGCTTCTTCTCTTGAGTTCTTGCTTCACTCATCCCTTTTCCCTTCCGTCTCGGTCCTAAGATCTCGGGACGAGATCTCTTGTTAGTGGAGGAGTGTTGTAACGCCCCGGATTCATTGTGCCAGGTGTCCGCCAGTTATTCGCCATGTTTGCCATGTCATTTGCTTGCGTGTTGCATATTTCCATGACATCATGTGCATTTCATTTTGCATACGCGTTCATCTCATGCATCCGAGCATTTTCCCCGTTGTCCGTTTTGCAATCCGGCACTCCTATGTTCCCTGGCGCCCCCTTTTGCCTCTTTTCATGTGCGGGGGTTAAACATTCTCGGAATGGACCGAGGTTTGCCAAGCGGCCTTTGTATAGCACCGGTAGACCGCCTGTCATGTTTCGCGCCATTTGGAGGTCGTTTGATACTCCAACGGTTAACCGGGTAACCGCAAAAGCCTCTTTTGTGTGCAGCCCAACTCCCTTCCAATGTGGCCCAAAACCCAGAAAACTCCGCTCCATGCTCTCCGCCATTCGATCACGATCGCGTGGCCGAAAACCGCACCTCATTTGGACACTCCTAGCTCCCTCTATCTACAAATATGCCTCTCCCCCAGAAATTTCGCGCAGTCCAAACCCTAGCCAAACTCCTCCCCGCCGCCGGACATGTCCGCCTTCGCGCCGGACATGTCCACCACCACAGCCACGTCGCTCCGACGAATCGGAGGCCGCCACCTCACCGCTAGCCGCCCCCGCGGCCAACCCGCGTTCGCGACGTGG